>NC_056737.1:39082363-39292363 GCF_019279795.1 Protopterus annectens
GTTAAATTTATTTCTAATCTTGTAAGTAGTATTCCTAATCGTGAATGTGCAGCCTTCTTCTGTATATTTACAGAGATTGCACATGCCGCACTTATTCATACCAGTGTTAGAACCAATTTTAGTATAACTAGTTTGTAAAATTTCTTTCAGGTTCGTGCCCCTTTTATATATTATTTTAGGCTTACTCGGCACTACTGTTTTGAGATGGTTATCAGAAGATAAAAGCTCCCAGGTTTTTAAATATAATATTTCTGATATCTTGGGCATCCAAGTTATAGCATGATATAAGGCTGCAAGAATAGTTGAGCTTACATCCATTTGTAACTTCTAGTACCTGACCGTATCCTATTACTTGGGTACCTCCTAAAAGTGGTACATAGTTACCTGATTGTCTCTTAGTGGTAACCTCTGTGGCAATCTCTTGGAAAAATGCAATAGGATATCCTCTTTGAAGGGAAAATCTTTCTAAAAGTTTACATTCCTCAAAGAAGTCACTGTCACATATTGTCATCCTTGCCGCTCTCACCAACTGGCCCTTAATGATTGATTTTTTCTGGTGTGAGGGATGGCAACTTGTGAAGTGGAGGAACATGTTGGAGTATGTCTCCTTTCTATAGATTCTAGACGTGTACCTACTGTTAGTAAAATCCTTCCTTAAATCCACATCAAGGTATTCTATAGAATTGGTACCATATTTGTGTGTAAACCTAAGAAAATCTGTACTTGTATTAAATGTTGACATGAGTTCAATTTCAAATACAGTACCTTCAAAAATTATGAATATATCGTCAAGAAACCTAGTGTAAAATGAAATCTGGTTCTTAATCAACTCGTTTTCTAGGATTGTCTTTCTTTCCCAAAAAGCCATCACTAAATTTGCGAAACTGGCTCCACATGGGGAGCCCATCGCCACACCGATCTTCTGGTGGTATATTTCTTTGTTGAATAATATATAATTGTATGAAAGTACTACATCAATAAGCTCGCACATGAGTTGGATTTCATTAATGGGTGCACCTAGGGTTCTCAACATTTGTTCTACCCAATGTATCCCTATTTCATGAGGGATGCAAGAGTACAGGTCCTTCACGTCTATGGTGACGAAAAAAACTATCAGCCATGAAAGGTAAATTATCTATAGATCGAAGGAAGGACCAAGAGTCCTTTGAAATCTGTTTTTCCGCTTTTACATATTTTTGCAGAATTTTATCCACTACTTTGGAACTAGTGTAAGTCATACTGTTCCTACCTTCCACTAATGGCCTCATAGGCGGATTCTGCAGGTCTTTATGTACTTTCGGTATACCGAAAAGGACAGGTACTCTTACATTCGGCTGATGTAGGAAGTCATACATATCGCTCTCTATCCTTGCTTCGATATACAGTTCTTCGAATAAAGCCTTAATCTTATTGTGTGCCGAATTCATTTCATTCACTGATGCCTTTGAGTAAGTCTCACTATCCAAAATCATTTCCATTTTCTCATTGTAATCACTATAAAACATAATAGCTAACCCACCACCTTTATCAGGTTTCATTATCCTAATCGGTGCTTGTCTCAATAGACTTAGCAATTTCCTTTCCTCACTAGTAATGTTATTTGTATATCGTTGCTTACCTTCTTTTAAACTCCTCAGGTCCATTTCTGTTATTTTTTCAAAGAGGGATAGTGCAGGGTGAAGGGGGGGTTATAAACGCTAGAAATAAAGTAATCTGTTTTCTTGTTAAAGTCACCGCCCATCAAGACTGACAAATTCAATTTCCTGATAAATAGCTTTAAGTGTATTAAAGTTTCAGCTAAATTGAACTTGGTTGATGGTACAAAGGTGTAACCCTTACTTAATTCTACAGTCTCATCAGAAATTGACAAATTGGTGTAATTGAATATCTTAGTCATTCCTAGAATTTGGAATGATAGTACATGTAAGGGAATCATCTATCAAGTTCTCATTTAAAGTTCCATTCATCATCGCTTCCTCCTCCTGTTCCCATTCGGTCTCCGGTTCCGTGTAGGACCCCTCGAGGCTGGACCCTGAAAATTTCTACTTTTATTGGTGTTATTTAATGTCTCATTGTTGTCTACCGCAACATAACTAGGATTATTTTGCATAAAGCGAGTTTGTTGTTGCAATAATCTCTCGCTCCTTCTAATGTCACTGTTAACAACTGGGGTCATCTCTTTCTGGGTCTCGTCTCCTATTACTGAGTTCTGAATTGTAGTTCTCCTTCCCATATTTGGTGTACCTCCAGTATTCTCTATTGCAGTACCATTTTCTGTTACTGATCGCTGTGTTAATGAAGGGTGGGGGTACGCTTTACCCTCACTGTAGTCTTTAATGTCACGCTTAATTTTCTTAATTTTAGTGGCATTCATTTTAAAAAGATGGTCATCGATACTTAAGAAGCACTTTTCATATTTGAATTGGTACCTCTTAAAATTTATGTCTGTCTTTATGGACACATCAAGTTCGTCTATTTCAGCTAACAGTTTGTCTACTGTTTCTTGATAGTAGACACAAAACAGGTTAAGGAGTTCTAAACCATGTTTATCGAAAAGTGCGACAAGGGCTTTATGGAACGAAGAGCCCTCTGTCAAACCAGCAGGAAACTGCCAGTGCCTCAAACCCTTAGTCACTATTTTGAGCTTAATACACTCATGGAAATAGTCTATCTCTAGTTGTAATTTACGCACCTTAAAAAGTTTATCGTCAAAAATATTCAATTTAGTGTTAATGTCATTGCTTACCCCTTGGTTGGTAGAAATATTAGCATTAGGTTGACATTCGGAAAAAGAAAACAGTTTACGGACCCAAATGTTCAAAGGTTCAAACCTTTGGACGTTGCGGTTGTGTTGTTCAACTCCAGCCGCTTCGCTCACTGTTCTCTGTAAGCCAATGTTTCTGTTGATACTGAGCATAGTGTTCAAAGTAGATGGTAAATCCATTAATGATGGCGCCCATTTGGCTCCGACATCACTAGTGGGCAAAGGATTTTGTGATGTACACGTAGCCTCGTCCATTCATTGTGTAAGTCTATCCACTTTCTGGGTAAGTAGTTCAATGAGTGCTGTGAGATTGCCATCGCTTTCCGTGGTGTTAAAGACAGAAGTAGAGCCACTAGCAGGAACCTGATCCATAACAAAAGACTGACAGTATTAGAAACACGAAAACAGACCAACGAAAAAGAACCAAGGTGCCACTGAGACTTTCCTTCTTTAGCGGTATTCAGTTTTATTAAAGTTGTCAAAAATTCCTTTAAGCGCACAAATACTAATACACTTTTCGTCGCTGTAAGTACTGCGACTTCTTCAGAAGAGAACAAATGCATAGCAGTCTGCAAGCCCTTTAAGTAAAGGACTTGTTTAATTGTTTAATCAATCAATTTACTAATCACCAATTTCTTAAAAGAGACTGCTAGCATGAATTATAACTAACAAAACTACGCATACTTCCTTTGCCCTTACAAATTTTAAAATCAAGAACATACAATTATCTTAAAATTAAAACTTATGTTGCTTATTTTATAAAACAAAATATTAAAATTCGAAATTTGTGTTGAATCTAAAAAATGGAACATACTCAAAAATGTACTTTTTTAAAAAAACTTTTTAGATACTTACATTAAGATGAGGTAAAATAGGTCTCAAAATACATTTTGACTAATTCGGAGAACCCTTAAGGGGTTAAAATATAAAAAAATAAAAAAATATAAATATAAAAAGAATGAGTATTTATTTAAAGATGAGCGCTTTCACTGTTAACACAGCTTCTTCAGATCTAAGTTAAAATAAATAAAATCTTAAAATGGTTCTTTTATATGATCACCTCTAGTGGTCAAACAAGTAATTACAATGAAGAAAACATAAACTGATTCTTTTGAATGATCACCTCTAGTGGTCAAACAAGTAATTACAATGAGGATACATATAATGAATGAATAACAAGTTGGATATACATCATAAAATCACAAATCAAATAGATGTTAGATGCTCAAACAATGCCTGTCCTGAAAATACAGAAAATCCCAGTCAACTACATTTCCAAGTAAAATGACATAACACATATATATATAACCTACATAAGAAATATCATGAATAAAAGTGAGTGTTGAAGGGGGGGGGGGGAGAAAAGGAAAAAGCTAAATTCTTTAGTGGTCAAACAAGTGATTACAATGAAAAGAACATAAACTGGTTCTTTTGTATGATCACCTCTAGTGGTCAAACAAGTAAATACAATAAGAATGCATGTAATGAATAACCAGTTGAATATACAAAATATATGTCCTGAAATCACAGATCAAGTGAATATTAAATGCTCAAACAATGCCTATCCTAAGGATACAAAAAATCCTAGTCAACTACATTTCAAATGGAATGACATGAAAAATAGCGAACCTATGTAAGAAATGTCATAAGTGAAAGTGAGTATTAAAGGGGGGGGGGGAAGAAAAATGAGGTAAAATACTAGTACAGATGTCACTGGAGAAAGTAGATACAATCTATTTAATATTCCTACGTGTTCTTAGTCTCTGTTTTATCGAGGCTCTATCATTGAGGCCAGATCCTTTATCTGTCCTAAGCCGAACTATCCAGTCACATTCCTTGTTCTCTGTATGCGTCCTAATATCACCGCCTCTTATTGCTGGAACTATAGTTTCAAGAACTCTAAAACAAAAGCAGTGCGATCTTCCTGCAAGATTGACGTGTTTCGGTAGGGCATTATAAGGTGAACCCTTCCTTATGTGATAGATGTGTTCCCTCATTCTGTCCCTTAATGATCGGTTGGTTTTCCCAACATAAATGTGGGAGCAGATCTGACAGGTGGCCAAATATACCACATTTAGTGGTCATGCAGTCAGCCTCCACATTTATTTCATAAGTGACAAGCGTATCAGGATGTAAAAAGTTGCTGTCTTCATTAATAAATTGACAGAAATTATATCTACCACACGGTTTAGTATGTCCTGCTACTTTGTTTACTGTTCCATACTTAGGATAGCATAACATCTTTTTAAGATTGTTCTTATTCTTGTACAAAAAACTGGGAGTTTCACCAACTATGACTCTTAATTTAGGATCAATATGCATGATGGACCAATATTTATTGATGATATCTCTAATCTCATTATTATCTGATGAATAATATGTTGAAAACTTAACATGAGATGACATGTGCTCCCTATTCACCTGGGTGTTGGAACTATGACGTCCAAAATATGGTGTAGCTACGGTGTTACGTAGTCCTAAGGCTCGTTCCAGAGAAGGATCAATTTCATTAATATTGTATCCTCTCTGCAAAAGTCTACTTTTAAGGTCCCCTAGTTCAGATACAAAGCCTGCATCCAAGGGATTTAGCCTTGATGCTCTAATGGCCTGACCTACCATAACATTCCTGAATACAAAAGGAGGGTACATACTCGATCTCATGAGCAGGGTATTAACATGACATGGTTTCCTGTACACTCCTGTATTAATAAGACCATTTGGAAGTTTTTCAATATACAAATCCAGGAATTCAATTCTGTTATATGAAAACTGCATTGTAAATTTGAGACAATCACTTAGATTATTCATGATAGTGTGCATCAATTGAAGTTGTTCTAAAGTGCCATTCCATATCACAAGCACATCATCGACAAAACGTAGATAGAACTTAATGTGTTCTTTAAATAATGTCTCACAGAACAAGATATGCTGTTCCCAATGTGCAAGGAACATGTTGGCGTAGCTATTGGCACAGGAAGTGCCCATAGCTACGCCATCCACCTGTTTGTATATGATGTCATTGAAAACAAAAAAAATTTTTCCAATACTAGTTCCAGGAAGTGTACCTATAAATCAATCTTCGCTATGTCGTACTCACTGTGTTCCTTAAGATATTCAGAAATAAATGCAAGTCCTAAGGTGTTCGGAATGACCGTAAAGAGTGATTGTATATCAAGGGTCACGAACATATATTCATCAGTGATGCCATCACAGTTAAAACGATCATATAGTTCTATTAAGAACTGTTTGGAGTCCCTCAATACAAACTTGTTCTTGTTCAATACTTGCCTCAGATGTTTCTCTATGTATACAGAGATATGCTCAGTGACCCATCCACGGCCAGAGACAATTGGTCTCATGGGTGGGTCACTGGCATTCTTATGTAATTTCGGCAGGCCATGTATAACTGGAATCAAGGGTGTTTTCACTAGAAGGTATTCATGTAAATCACGATCAATCAAACCACTCTTATGAATGTCTGATAGGATGTTATGTACATATAAAATGACTTCTTTTACTGCTGATAACTCAGTCTCTTCATAAAATTTATCATGCAGCATACTAGACATAGAATCATAGTAGTGTAGGGTATTCATCACTACAATACAACCACCTTTATCAGCAGGTCTAATAATGATTCTATGATCCTGTTGTAGTCTCTTAAGACTCTGCTTCTCTTGGTATGTTAAATTATCATATTTTCTTAAAGTCCTACCTGATTTGGTGCGATTGTAATAGTTGTATATCTCATCTTCTGTGAGCCTAAAATAGGCTTCAACAAGTGGATGATGTACAGGTGTATACTCACTTAATTTTTTAAACACCAATGCATCCTTTGAATATGCTGTAGTATCAGAACCTCCAAAATGGAGTTTCAGCATTACATTTCTGCAATAAAGTTTCAAGTCAATAATTGGATCTGTTAACTTACTGTGTGTTTTGGGTATAAAGCTAAGCCCTTTTCTCAATAAGTTGAAATCATCTTGTGAGAGTGCAACATCAGACAGATTGTGTACTATGTTTTGTCTGTTCTGTTCCACATCTTTTTCAAAGTGCGGTTCTGTTGAAACTCCCCTGAAAGTTTCCTTTTCTGCCTGCCATGACTCATAGACCTTGCCCTTCTCGGGCCTTTCTCCAGTCGAATTGGCAGGGGAAAAGACACCTGTGGATTGGCATCCAGACTAACATCCCCCACATTCTTCCTAACTTTAGGTCTAACCACAGAATCAGTAAGTAGGCAAGGTTTATCCTTTACAATCTTGACTGCAGGATATAAATTATTGGTCTCTTACACTCGGATGTATGATATGGATGACATCCACTGAGTCAGTGGTAGAGCATATTACATTGTCAAAGTCTGTATTTTTCCTGTCACTATTGTCATTCGGCCTGTTATCTAATATTCCAATGTGTTCCAGCCGATCATTCTGAGCAGGGGATGTGATAATCACCTCCCCATTAGATTGAGCCTCATCTACAGAATCTTTAGAAATACACTTATCCAGGCCATTCAACACAATAGGACATGCATTGGTGTTACAAAACTGTTGCCTATGCAAAGGAGTATACAAGTTATTACCATCTAATCTATGTCTCATACCATTTCTAGAATGAATGTCCACGCCAATATTGCTATTGGTATTGGCACTGTTCACACCAGCTTTACTGTTAGTATTTGTACTGTTCAAATCATTTTGTCCATATCTGGGCCAAGTGAAGATATGGCCCAGTCTAAAATCTTTAAAGTCTCTGATTATTTTGTTCTTTTTCTGTTGGAAAAGCTTGCGTTCAAAGGCATGAACACTATCTAATAAATTCTCAATAAGTGGGTCTACAATACCAGCTGTAAAGTCTTGAAAAAGTACCTGCTGTTTACCATTAATGTCTTCAAAAAGTGCAGCCTCTTCCGGTTTGAAAAAATCCACCAACAACTGCAGATATTGATAGCTGAAACCAATATTCAATTTCTGCCATGCTGTGAGTAGGTCCGGCTAGTCCTTACCCTGGCTAGGCATGTTGAAAACCCTCAGACCTCGTGGAATTATGTTGTTGTCTATACAAAACTGAAAATGCAGGTGCTGTACCTGTAAGCGCTTCAGTTTCAAAAAACTTTTCTCCATTCCATCAAGCAGTTCATACAACCTCTTTGTATCTGTTGTATTACCATCGATGTCATCACTGGTTGCAAGACAGTCAGAGGTCCAAGGGGCTGTCACTGTACCAGCTAAATACTGCCGCATCCTTTTTTGCAAGTCTTCATTAACCATGTGAATATTCCGCTGGTGTTCACCTCGCGGTATATAATCCAATTCGATATCTGCCATGATAGAGGCTTTATGGAACTGCTCCGGTCGTCAATGGTGTATAAACACAATAAATAGGTAAACTTAAAACAGCACACCACTGAATACACCAGATGAATGCTGCCTGTCACCCAGTTTAAAAAGCACTTAGAAGTGAAATCAAGTTGGAGGTTGCAGGAGCAAAACAGGTCCAAAAAATGAAGAGTATCTCAAGACCAACTATATTAAAAGAATGAGTATTTATTTAAAGATGAGCGCTTTCACTGTTAACACAGCTTCTTCAGATCTAAGTTAAAATAAATAAAAACTTAAAATGGTTCTTTTATATGATCACCTCTAGTGGTCAAACAAGTAATTACAATGATGAAAACATAAACAAGTAAATACAATAAGAATGCATGTAATGAATAACCAGTTGAATATACAAAATATATGTCCTGAAATCACAGATCAAATGAATATTAAATGCTCAAACAATGCCTTTCCTAATGATACAAAAAATCCTAGTGAACTACATTTCAAATGGAATGACATGAAAAATAGCGAACCTATGTAAGAAATGTCATAAGTGAAAGTGAGTATTAAAGGGGGGGGGGGGAGAAAAAAGAAAAATGAGGTAAAATACTAGTACAGATGTCACTGGAGAAAGCAGATGAATGCCTAGTAATTGGAATATTTTATTAGCAGATAATGACATAAAGAAGGTTGTGGCATCAGTACCATCATTTGTGTATAAAATGGGAAGCAATTTAAAAAGGCATTTGGAACACAATTGGGTTAGGACATTGTACGACAATAAACATACTAGGAAATGTGGACATTGTAGGCAATATTATGCTATACTTGAGGATGAAGGTGTTGTCCTTGAATATGTCAACAAAACTAAGATCACCTTCATGCAGGGGAAGTGTAATTCTAAATATGTCGTATATATGGCCAAGTGCATGGCCTGTCCATGTTATTATATTGGCAAAACAGAGAGATGCCTTAAAAATAGAATATATGACCATATGTACAACATCAAAAAGGACAGGACTAATGCCCTATACAGGCATTTGGAATTGAAGGGGAATGGACACATTTTCAAGTTTGCTATTCTTGAACAGATTAAAATGGGCCCGGGGGGGGGGGTAATAATAAGGCATTGTTGGGTTATAAGGAGACTATGTGGCAGCTGTTAACTGATGCTCTAAATACCCCTGGTCTTAATGACCATATAACAATTAAGTCCATTTTACAATTGGAGGTATAGGTGGGTATTGTACTTGAGCTTTTGAAAATATGGTAAGTTGTAGGAAATCAGTTGGGTACATTACATTTTGGGAATGGTACCTTTAGTTTGAATTGCTCGCACAAGTGTATGTGCATTATTCTTATATTTATTCATCTGTGACAATAGTATGCACTGACATATTAATATATTTCAATACATTATTTTAATATTTTAATATATATTATTGTTGATTGAACGCAGTTTAATACTTTTTAAAATGTATAATGTAAGATATATTAATGTATTGATTGTTCATAGATTATATTGATTTTTGTAGGTTTACATTGACGTGCTTGGCCCTTTAAAAATAGGGTTTATTTTTAATGAGGGAGTTTTGGCGCCTAAAAAACATATATAAGTCTTAATTAGTTGATTGTATTTATTCTGATGAAGTCCACATTCTTGTGGATGAAAGCACTTAATCAAGTGTGTTTCAAAATAAAGAAGATATAATTTTTTGTGTGGGTGCGACCTTATTCATCAGTGGAGTCCGTTGACATTTTGGTGTGTTTTTAGTGTATAGAAATATTCTGCAGGATATCAGGGATAAAGGAAAATAGGAGTGCTTATATTAATTGCTAGAGGAACCCCAGTAGTGAAAGAAGAGGAAAAAAGAAAATAATAGCAGATTTCTAATAGTAAGGGGTACTGGCAAGAGATGAGGATTAAGCTGGCGTGTGTTTATATTCCACCTAAAGCTGCTCTTTTTGGTGCATAAAAAAACTGGGGAAAAAATCAGCTTTCAGCAGGGAATATTACTTATAGGTGGAGACTGGAATTTGATGTGCAACATTCAGGATGTATCCGGGAGGGGGGCATAGAATGAAAAATATAATAAAAGAAGGTAGATTTCTGAAGAAATTAATGAAAATATTTGGTATGAGAGATTTGAATTCAGAAGTAGGAACTCTGAGAGTATTCCATAGGGACAATATTTGATCTAGACTTGACAGAAATTATGTGTTGCATGAACGTGCATTTAATTGAGAACTTTGATACATATCTAGTAACTGTTTCAGATCGTATACCAAGTAAGTACTAAGGTAAAAGTGCGGGATAATGAAGTAAAGATGAGACATTGTTTCTCCCCTATGTATCTGTTAAAAAAGTGAATAATTGAAGGAATGGGTAGTGATGATTATCCAGTAGTTATTAGAGAAAATAGAAAGTACTACAGAAGTTATAGCTATTGAGTGGGATAAAATTAAAGTGGAGTTTAAAAATAGGGAAGAAGTAAAAGAAAAAGAGATCCAGTTCGGGAAGAAATAAAAGAAAAAGAGATCCAGTTAAGAAGTAATAATTATTTAGAGAAGCTGACAAAGGTTAAAGTATTACAGAATAAAAGGGATCTTACAAAACAAGAAGCAGAAAAAAAAAATTCCTGTGAAGGCTTATGTAGCCGAGGTACCAGAAGACATTAAAGTTTGCAGTTTCCTGGCTCCTGCATGTGGTTGTTTTTCTTCTTTTTTATGGGTTTTGTATAAAACAAGAAGCAGCACAGTTACGGTGTGCTAAAGAGAAAATAAGGGAGTACCCGGCTAATATCTTTTTGTCTCTGTCTTGATACCTGCTAGAGTTTCTTTGTCATCTACGGAGTCACTTTCCAGATGATGGTAGATTGCTTCTGATGGCTTGTCCTTTGCTATTGCAACTCCTTTCTTAGCCTCTGTCAACCAGTATTCCTTCCTTGCCTGGTCTGTCTTTTCTACCATCCACGTTTGCATGCACTCCTCCCTTCTTTTTGATGACTGTTTAGACTTCTGCACTCTACCTCCAGCTTTCCTTATGTACGTTATTTCCATTCCTGGCTCACATATCAGTTCTGTAGTCATCACACATGGTATCTTGAGGTTCTGTCATTCTTCTTCAGCTTCACATATTTCCACTTCTTCGTGAGGTGCTAGAATCCTGAGTATTTCCTTAAACTCTTATGCTTTCTCTTCAGTCTGCTTCTAGGTAGTCATCCAAGTCTCTTGACCTGAGCACTTTCTCTAACCACTGCTTGCAGTTGATTGTAGGCATCAGTGGTTTATGCCGGGGGCAAACTGTTTTACTGGGAATAACTTTGCAATCACTGAGTCCACTTCACTGCCATTTTCTTACAACACAGAAGTCTACCTCAGTTGCTGGTTGGCCACTTTTGTTTGTGATCTTGTAAATGACTTGTTGAATTGTGTATTTGTCACCATTAAATCATTTACCAGACAGAAGTCTAGAATGCCTTCTACTACTTTATTCCTTTTGCCCCATCCATGTAGACCCAGGCAGTCCCCATATCCTGTTATGTCTGTCCCTATATATGCAATCAGATCACCCATTATCAACACCAATTCATTTTGATCTAGGTCCCCCAACTGTTGCCTGACTTGCACTAAATGTGGTCTTTCCCTCTATATCACAACCTTGTTGTAGGACATAGTCCGAGATTATGAATAATGCTCTAGTCATACATTGGAGTCTGATTGCCATGAGTTTATCACTAATGCTGATTACATCACCCTCTGTCTTCTAAAGTCCATCCAGCACCATAATTCCCACACCACTTCTAGTCTGTCCTCCCCCTGAATAGTAGACCTTGGATCCCAAGCTAAGTTGCTTTGCTGCATGACCCTCCATCTTATCTCCTGCATACAGAGGATGTCTACCCTCCTCCTTACCATCATGTCATCCACTTCCAAGCTGCTTCCTGTTAGTGAACCTAGACTGATTATAAAAATCCTTAGTCTGTTTGACATGTTGGTTGTTTTTGTCCAACTTTAGATCAACAACACTATCCCAGGCAACCTAAGTGTGGTGACTGGACAATGGCCATGCCAGTAGTTTATTGACCCAGAGCAGCTGTGCTTTGACAGGCACACATACCCCTTCCACCATTAGCATGGGTCCCTGGTGTAGGGCAGTACAGGCCAGGTCCTCAACGTACTTATTACCAGCAGATACCCATGCTTATTTATCACAACATTAGTCAATGCAACAAAATCGCTTGGAGACAGTTTTTTAAACTATTAAATGGCTAGCCCTGACAAGGCATGCTATCTGTGATCCATGTCCTACCTAGAAGATACCTTGAACCACAGTTGATTCCCAAAATGGTTGTTCTAGATAGCCACCATCTTGAGTCGGTGCTGCTGCCCAGCACTCCATTCTTGCATAGGTTTGAGGTGGAAACACCCCAAAATGGTTGGTCACCATCTCGAGTCGGTGCTACTGCCCACCACTCCATTCCTGCATATGTTTGAGGTGGAAACACCCTGCATGTTTTTGGGAGGTGGAAAAAGTACTGAAAGTATCACTGGGGGAAAGGTTTGATGTAATGGGATCCTATCTCGCCTACATTCATAACTGATGGGTTCGGAGCCGATCCGTCGGCTCCGACTCGGCCACTATACACTAGAACGAAGTCTCTCATTGGCTGGGCTACCCCTTATCCCATCATGCACCACACCTGCTTCCCCAGATCTCGTTTGCCTCTTTTCAAGCCGGACGTGTTCTCGACTTGGCTGGAGCTAAGTGTTTTTTTCTTGGCCTTTTGGTCTTTTTGGACTAGGGTTTCTGTCAGAATTTAAACAAACAGCTGTTTCAACAGCTTTGTGAGCGTTTGTGGTCAGTTTGGTGTAAAATTAAATGTTATTCTTTTTCGCGCTACTAGTGTACTGGGCAAGGCCCATTTAAGTTAGAGGGCCTTTGCCCTTATTGTAGGTTTATCTAATTTTCTTGTGGTGTGACTGAAATAGTTTTTGGGCTAAGCCCGTTTAAGTTAGAGGGCTTTAGCCCACGTAGTTCCTTTCTCTGTGTTTTTGACCTGTTGTGTCTGGCTAAGCCCGTTTAAGTTAGAGGGCTTTAGCCCATACGTTAGTTACTGTTTTTTTCTAGCTACCAGTTACCTGTTTTTTCTACTGAAAATGTCTAAGGAGCAAAAATCAGGGTTCAAGAAGTGTGCTAAATGTAGTTATAAAATGTCTATTACAGACAGCCATGCTGTCTGCATGTACTGTTTAGGGCCTAAACATTTACAGGAAACTTGCAGTGTGTGTCGCGCTTTTTCCTCCAGGGTTCTCCAGGAGAGAAAAAACAAGCTGATCCTTAGAGGTCTGATTAAGCCTTTATTTGAGGAAGCTTTGGCTTCATCTCCAGCTTCTAAAAAGAAGAGATCGTCGGCTCCGACCAGTCCGTCGGGCCCAACACCCAAGAAGCATAGATCGTCGGCTCCGACCAGTCCGTCGGACCCGACAGCTAAGAAACAAGGGTCGACTTCTTCTTCCTCGGCTCCAATGGCTTCGGAGCCAATGGCTGAAGGGTCTGCCTCGGTGCTTCTTCCCTCGGCTCCATTGGTGTCGGACCCGCAGGTTAGTGCATCGAGAGGCCAATCACCTACTTCTGCTCCTTTGGTCTCGGAGCCATTGGAGGTGTGCAGCTCAGACTCTTCCCCCTCGGCTCCGGAGCCTCCTTCGGCGCCGACACTGTTGCAAACGGTCCCGGTTTCGGGTCCGATAGTGCTGGAACCCTTTCGGAGCCGATCCCCTGCTTTATCGGAGCCGAGGCAGAAGTCTTCTCGGCCCCAATCTGTTTCCTCCAAATCCTCTATGTTGTCGGATTCGGATTTGGATAGGGTTATCCAGAGGCTGTTCCAGTCCCCAGTTTTTACTAAAATGATCTCGGCTCCAGCCCACGCGGCTTCGGAGCCAATTCCACATCCCATGCATCTGATTCCTTCTCCGAGCCCCTTGGAGCCGTTGGAGTCGGTGCAGGTAGAACGCAGCGGAATCGTCCAGTCGGAGCAGGGACCCCCTCGGAGTTTCTCTGCTTCGACCTTCATTCCTACCCTGTCCTCGGTGTCAGGGTTTGGTACCGGGTCTTCCTCGGCGGGGGCCGAGGGCAACACTGTGGAGCTTGCCTCTTCGATGCCCAGTCTTCCCCTCGGAGCATCGGCCGCAGGTATTCCCGGTACTGCCGTGGTCTCTCAGCAAGTGCCCTCTGCAGAGTCTGGAGGTCCTGCTTTTGAGGCCATGAAGATTGCGCTGGCCATGACCTTGCCGGTTCAGAAGGTTTCTACCTCACCGTCCCAAGTTTTGGCTACTGGTGCCTCTGGAGACATTCTTTCCCACGACAGTGGGGCCCCAGGGCCTGAGGATACCCCCTTGGAGGGTTCCCTTCTTCCGGGAGGTCCTTCTGAATCTGCTTCGGGTGAACCCCCAAGGAAGAAACTGTGTAAGAGGAAGCACGTTGATTCCCAAGATGAATCCGTCACTTCAGATACTGACCTCGATGATGCGGAGGGGTCCCCTGAATCGTCCTCTGATGACGTCTCCTTCTCGGATATCCTTGAGATCTTGAGACAGAGAGGTGATTGGCAATTCAAAGCCCCTACCGCTGAGGAGTCAGTTTTCCTCAAGGCCTTCAGGGCCCAGCCCTCCTCCTCCTGGGTGTCTCCACCCTTCGACGAGTTATTGGATCTAATCTCTCGGAGGGTGTGGGAACATCCTGATACGGCGGAACCGGTGCCTGCCAGGCCCAATAAATTTCTTTCAGCCCCTCCCCAGAAGGAATTCCTCACTAAGGGTGTTGCAGTTGATGCTATGGTGGTGACATCTGCCACTCAGCAGGACGTGGCAGAGGCTTCAACGTCTATTCATCCTCCTAATAAGGATTCTAGGAGCATGGATTGGTACGGGAAGCGTACCCTTTCTTCAGTGACCTTTACTCTGCGGTCGCGGAACTATCTCTGTCATTTTACAAGGCTCCAAAGGGATCTCCTCAAGGAGTTAGGAGAGTCCCTTGTGGGTAACCTTCCTGAGGCGTTAGCACAGACCGTAGGCGTCCAGATGACTACCCTATCTTTTATTGTCAACTCGTCCATGAGGCTCATTTCCTATGCAGCCGAAGGGGCGAGTAGAGCAGCGGGCGCAGGAGTGGCTCTTAGGAGACGAGCCTGGTTACGCTTGTGTCCACTCGCGGAGGCCTTTAAGTCTTCCTTCGCCGACGCCCCCTTTGATGGGTCTTCTTTGTTTGGACTCAAGGTGAAGGACACACTTACTCGGTGCGAGCAGGAGGGCAAGACCTTGACTGCCATTGGGGCCCGTTTTTCCGCTCCCTCTAGACCTTATCCCAAGGCCCAGGGAGGAGGGAAAATGTGGTTCAGGAAATCCAAAAAATTCTTCTCTACTCCACCGAGTGATCCCCCCTCCAGAGGCAGGGGGGGGATTCAGGAAGACGCCGCCCTAGAGGTGGCAGAGGCCCCCGTAACTCTGGAGACCGCGACTCCTTTCGTGGTTCCTCCTACCCTCAACATCCCTAGGATGTTGCCCGGCTGTGCTTCTCCGGAGCCGGTCGGTGGTCGTTTTGCGAAACACCCACAGGCTTGGGAATCGATAACCAAGGATCAGTGGGTGCTTCGCATTGTAACCGGAGGCTACCTCATCCCCTTTTTCAAGCCCCCTCCTCCTACAAGGAGAATCCAGGACGTGCCACCCAGTCAACAGGATCTGGCAGCCGTAGAAGTTTCAAAGCTGCTAAGGAAATGGGTCATCCAGCCCGTCCCTGCCGACCAGATCAGATCAGGAACTTACTCAAGATTATTTTTGGTGCCAAAAAAGACAGGGGATGTAAGGCCCATTTTGGACCTAAGCTCTTTAAATCATTTTGTGAAGAAGTCCAAATTCCGGATGGTCACCCTTCAGTCCATTCTCCCGTTATTGGAGAAGGATGTCTGGATGTGCTCCATAGACCTCAAGGATGCTTACTATCACATTTTGATACGTCAAGAGTCCAGGGGTCATTTACGCTTCCGCCTAGGAACCAGTCATTTCCAGTTTCGTGCACTGCCCTTTGGTCTCACCACAGCCCCCAGGGTGTTTACCAAGTGTCTGGCAGTGGTGACAGCTCACTTGAGAAGTCTAGGATTCCAAGTGTTTCCCCTATCTCGACGACTAGCTCCTCACTGCCACCTCCAAGCATCTACTAATTCGAGCGCTGAGGGCCACAGTAGCCTTGGGTCTCTCGCTAGGAATCACTTTCAATTGGAAAAAATCTGTGCTGCGGCCATCTCAGCATATCACCTTTATAGGCGCAGAGTTACACAAAAAGGATGCGGGCATTTTTGCCATCAGAGAGAATTCAGGTTCTACAATCACAAGTTCTAAATTTGTTACCCAAATCTCGAGTTCCTGCCAGACAGATTCTTCAGTTATTGGGCACGATGGCTGCAACTATCCTCCTAGTACCGTTAGCCAGGCTGCACATGCGGGTGCTGCAATGGCTATTATCAGTTCAATGGTCATACCAAGAACTTCCTCTGAACCACCTAGTTCTGATTACGGACAGTTGTCGTCGGGACCTCCGTTTGTGGCTATGTCGGTCCAAACTGGACCGGGGGCGTCCTTTCGCCCTTCAGCCCCCTATTGCCACAGTGACCACGGACACCTCCCAGATAGGGTGGGGGGGTCATTATCTGGACAGGTCTGTCCAAGGCACTTGGCAGGATGGCGAGGCGCACCTTCACATCAATATCCTGGAAATGAGAGTGGTGCTTCTGGTTTTACAGGCACTTCATCATACTCTCCCCCAAGGTACTATTGCGATTCTATCTGACAACATGTCGGTAGTTTGGCACATAAACAAGCAGGGCGGAACCAGGTCCTACCCCCTTTGCAGGGAGGCCATGAGAGTATGGCGCTGGGCCATAGCCTCTCAATGTTTCTTAGTAGCCACGCACATTCCGGGAAAAGCCAGTGTGATTGCAGACAGGCTCAGCAGGACTCTCCTGTTGCCCCACGAGTGGTCCCTCAACAACAGAGTGGCTGCGCAGATCTTCGCCAAATGGGGTCTCCCTTGTTGCGACTTGTTCGCCAGCCCCAACAATGCGAAGTGCAGAGAGTTCTTCACTCTGACACCCTCTCAGGGCCAGTCTCCCAGGGACGCTCTAGCCCACAATTGGCCCCCGGGTCTGCTTTATGCCTTTCCCCCGATTCCCCTTCTCCCAAGGGTGATTCAGAAGGCTCTTCATGTCGGGTGCCACATGATTTTGGTCGCCCCACATTGGCCCCGTCAGGTTTGGTTCCCATTCCTTCAGAAGTATGCGGTACAGGGCCCCTGGATTCTGGACCCAGTGCCGGATCTGTTGTCCAATCAGTCGGGACACTCTCATCCGTCCCTCCGGTCGTTGCGACTGGCTGCTTGGTTACTCCACTTCCATCCTTAGTTAGGGACCTTTCTCTTTCTTCGGAAGTGATGCACATCTTGTCTTCTTCCCACAAGCCGTCTACCATTAAGCTGTATTCCAGCAAATGGAAAAGGTTTGTTTGTTGGGCCTAGCAGCGAGGCATTGATCCTCTTACGGCCCGAGTTCCGCAGGTCTTGGAATTTCTACCTTCATTGTTTCATTCAGGCTCTTCAGTCTCCACACTTAAAGTTCAACTGGCGGCTATATCTAATTTTCATGTTGCTATAGAGCCTTCTTTAATGGCTAACAGACTTTGCAAGTCCTTTCTTAAGGGAGCCTGGCTCCTCAGGCCTCCTATGGCTCATCCCGTGCCCCCTTGGGACTTGAATTTGGTTTTGGCCTCTTTAACTGCCCGTCCCTTTGAGCCGGCAGCCACTTGTGATATAAAATACCTGTCATGGAAAACTGCCTTTCTAGTGGCAATAACTTCTGCTAAGCGTGTTTTGGAGCTTCAGGCTCTCTGTTCTTCTCCTCCTTATTTGATTTTTCACAGAGACAGAGTTTCCCTTAGATTGAATCCATCCTTTTTGCCTAAGGTAGCGTCCCCTTTATGCATTCAGCAATCATTGGAGCTCCCAGTTTTCTTTCCAAATTTCTCTAATAGAGCAGAATATACCTTCCACCAGTTGGATGTTCACAAGCAACTGCGTTTTTACTTAGATAGGACCACTCAGACACGAAAATCTGACCAACTGTTTGTGTCCTTTGCGGAGAATAGGTTAGGTCTACCAGTTGCCAAAACCACCATTGCCAAATGGATTAAGGATTGCATCTCTTTCATTTATTCCCAGTCAGGCGGAGAGTTGCCTTTCCCACTAACAGCTCATTCTACCAGGGCTATGGCCACCTCTGTAGCTTTTCACTCCAAAGTTTCAATAGATGATATTTGTGCGGCTGCTACTTGGTCTTCTCCGCACACCTTCATTTCTCATTACAAGGTTGATGTGGCTTCCCGAGGCAGAGCTTCATTTGGTTCCGCAGTTCTCAGGAGTGTGTTCCAGTGAGCCACCTGGGGTTTTAGGTGCTAGGGACGCTGTCCCATCAGTTATGAATGTAGGCGAGATAGGATCCCATTACATCTTTTAGTTATGTACTTACCATAACTTTGGATGTATGGGATCCATCTCGCCTACATTCATACATACCCACCCTCCTTCCCCCTACCTTTTGGATTTGGAGGAAATATTGATCTTGCTAAGCTCTCCGCTGGAAGGGCTCTGGTTGGTTACAGTTATTGGTATGTGTTCTGTACCTGTATGTATGTATGAAAGCGAACAAACAAGATCTGGGGAAGCAGGTGTGGCACATGATGGGATAAGGGGTAGCCCAGCCAATGAGAGACTTTGTTCTAGTGTATAGTGGCCGAGTCGGAGCCGACGGATCGGCTCCGAACCCATTAGTTATGAATGTAGGCGAGATGGATCCCATACATCCAAAGTTATGGTAAGTACATAACTAAAAGTTTTGGTGTTAGTGAAGTACTTATGCAGATATGGACAAACTACTGAAAAGGGTCATAGGGGAAAATGTTTCTTCTGGTGTCAGTAAAATTGCTTGCACAGAAATGGACATACTGCTGAAATGATCATTGGGGAAAGTTTTATTTAGTGCCAGGGAATGACTTCAGCAATAATGGACCAACTACAGAAGGGTTCATTGACAAAATTATTTGTTCTGTCATCACTGAAGTTTCTGTGGGGACATTTTGGGAGAAAATGTTTGTCTCCCAGAGGCTTGCCCGTCTCTGGAATAGACTTCCCATAACATGTCAAACAGAGCACCTTGCTGACCCTCTTCAAGCACAACCTTTATAAGTAGATGGGAAGCCACAAATTTGTCTCAGGGGTTCTACCTGTGTCCCTCATTGACAGGGGCGACAGGTGCTGACTGAGGTTTCTTTTTGGGGATAAACTCTTGGCTTGGCTTGTAAGGGCCCTAGGGCCATTAGCCTAGTAATCTATTATGATATGAGTTTAAGAAGATTGCTGTTAAGCAACTGTGTTTTGAAAATAACTCCAGAGCACAAAAACATTTGGCATAACTACTTAGGCAACAGAAAGTAGAAAGGGTTGTTGCCAAAATTAGGGAGCCTATAAAAAGAAAAATAACGAGATTCTCTAGAGGTATTAGAGATATTTTGGAAATTTTATGAAAATGTATGTAAAGCAGACAAGTGAGGAAATAAAGAAAAAGTACAAATGGGAGTATTTATGGAAGATTAAAATATGCCAAGGTTAGAGGTAGATGAAGCTCAATAACTTTCAATTAAGATAGGAGATGAGATAAAAATGGTGATGCATAACCAATCTTCTGGACTAGATGATATTCAGGAGGAAGTTTGGAAGCTAGGAGAAAAGAAAAGTGATAAAGATCTGGAGGGTTTTTAACAGTATTTTAAAAGGAGGGTAGGCTTCATCATCCTAGGAAAAAGTTGTGGTAGCTGTAAAAACTCAAGACTGTAAAGACCTATCTGTTCCAGCTTTATATAGGCCCATTTCAGTTTTAAACCATGATTATAAAGCATTTGTCTACAGTAGCTAAACAAATGTCAAAAGTATTGCCAAAACTGATAGATTTGGACCCATGTGTTTTTTGTGGAGGGGAGGCAAACATTTGACATTAATAGAATAATAATGATTCAGAGAAGAACAGAATGTTAGAAAATACTGCTTTTGTTGCTAGTTGTTGATGCAGTAAGGGCATTCGATAGAGTAAGCTGAGATTTTAGGAGTAGGCAGTGGGGAGTATTTGCATTTCCTGATACTGTAATAAGGTTTATTAGAATGATTTCTGCCTCCAGTCATATATCCAAGTGGAAGGGTTCCTCTGTGTTAAGTTGGGTCTGAACAGAGGAACCAGACAGGGGTGTCCTCTTTCCCATTTGTTACTTTCATTATATAGAAATTCAGTAATATAATTAGTATGGTATTCAAAAAAAATTGGCTTTATTTGCAGATACATTATTTTGTACCTGATGTCGTAAAGGACAACTCAGTCTTGTGGAATACTCTGAAGCATCACATTGCTTTGTTCGGATGTAAAATTAATGGAGATAAAGGCTGTAATTATAAATTAAGTCCCTACAGATGAACTTGTCTAGCAATACCATATTTATGGGGACATGTTAAAATGAAGTATTTAGGAGTACGGATTAAAAAGGATTCAGTTATGGCAGCTAAGGATAAGATAATATAGAAACTGAAAAACTGAAACTCTTGCCAATAGATGATGTATATATAGCAAGATGCAACCAGTAAAAATGTTTTAGTCACTTTAGATTTATACACAGAAGAGGCATATTTTTGTCAATGAGTTGATGAAGTTATGGATACCAGTTAATAAAGGATTGAAGGACTTTATTTCGGAAGGGCAAGGATTCAGTAGGATAAGTTGATCCTTCCAGTAAAACTAGGAGATTTAAAATCGCCTGATTTGAATGGATATTTTAGAGCTATAACACTAGCAGAAAGCTACATTTCAAAGTGGAAAGGGGTGATGATGGTGATGATAATGATGAAGGGGAGGGGGTAATTCAAGAAATTAGAAAAGAATGGGATTTTAGGCACAGGACAATAACTTTCATACAGATTACTTTCTGCTACTTTATGAAAATAGTATACAAAGAACTAAGCCAACATGGGAATGGAGAAAGGAGAGTCTTTTGATAGGGATGACTGCAATTAGGGGTACAGAGAGTACACAAGAAGGGACTAGAATGTACTGGAGGAATATGACAAAGAAGTCAAAGTATTGGGAACAAATAATTATAGAAGGAAATGTAATAGAATGTGAAGAGACCAAGAAGACATTTGGAATGCAGGATAGTGATTACTTTTCCAATCAAGTATTGATATCAGAGTATAGATAAAGAGGTAGGGGAATCCTAAATGAAAGACAATGGTTGCATTTTTATTTTAATCTGGAACAGAAGCTGCTGTTAAAAAGCATAATTAGTAGGGCATATAAAATATTGCACTATAATGATAAGAATCGATCAGAAGAGACCTGAAAAGATAGAGATTAGATATACAATTCACAAAGAAACAATGGGAGGACATATGTTTGGTTCCTAAATATAGAACAGAATCTAGAAGATTTAGGATTTTTACCTGGAAGTGTTTGCATAGATATTTTTTATACCTCAAGCAGATTCCAAAAGTATTTTTCTCAGATAGATGGCAGTGTTGGAGGTGTGATGGGGAAGAAGGTGGTAACTGGGAATATATGTTTTGGGAATGCAAGGATTTGGCAGAATTTAAAAATTCCTTACAAAGTATTCTCTCAGGAATACTGGGTGAGCATGGGAGCATAACTAAGGAAATACTATTTTTGAGCTGGGTTACAGGATCTGAATTGCCTAGACATAGTAAGGCCTTGTTCAGTTTAATTCTTTTGGCTGCCAAAAAAGCAATTACTAGAAAACGGGCCTTAAAATGTAAACCAACTGTAACTTGAAGTATTGAATTTTGTAACACAGATAAAAGAACAGGAAGTGGGTTCTTTAGAAATGGGTAGAAGTAAATGATATAGGGAAAATGGAAACTGTGGAAACAGTACATGAAGAAAAATTTATTTGGAGGAATGAAGTTTAAGAAAAGGCAGGAAATTAATAATTTATGTAATGTTGCTTAGATTATAGGATACGTGAGATGTATAATGTTTGTAAATGTGAACTTAATATGGTTTGATTACTTTTATATAATTGTAGGTTTGCCTGTGTCACAAGTGATAATTCAGTAAAGGTGCTTAAAAAAAAGAATGTGAGATTACCATATCAAGGATTATGTTAATGAATTTTTTGGCTGGGGTTTTCCTCTCTGTCAACATTTGACTTCTCCAGAAATGTCTTTACTCAGGGACAGGTGTGTAGCATGATGATGTACTCTTGTGATGTCACATATTGATTGTATAAGCATGCTTGTCCCCTGCACCCAAAGTTTTTTTTTTTTTTTGCCAGTTGCAAAATTCAAATCTTGACCTTTGCCACTGTTTGTAAAATGTTCCTATATTCTCTTGCCCACTGGGTATTTTCTCGCTCCTTTTCTGAATATGAGAAGAATACTGGAAGGGGGCTCCTTACCAGGACCAGTGGACCTGTTGTCTCTTAGCAGGTAAAACAGAGTTTTGATTGCATAGTTGTCTCTGGCTGAAGTCGTGAAGGGCAGGCTAATGGTAGGAGTAGATATTTATGGTTTGTCATAGCTGTGGATTATCCCTAACTAACAGGGGACTTGAAGTTTGGAAGAGTACACCCGTTGCTGCCACTGTGGGAGTGCATCCCAGAGTTTTCATGGTGTATTTTTCTGCTTGATCAGATTGGTTTCCATGTCTTTCCAGCCTTGTTTAGGGAAGTGACCCCTTGTGTCCCCTGAGTCAACTGTTCATAAATCTGGAGTATTCAGGACTGAAGTTTCATCTTGTAAAGATTTCCCCTCAACCTAGCTTGACTGGTTAGTTCTGATAGAACAGTTGTCTCAGCATGTGCCCATGCCAAGGTCTATAACCCAGGCTGCACAGGCAGAACAAGTGTTCCTGCTGTAGTATGTACATAAATGTGGTAATGAAAACTGTTAAGTTAATTACCAGGTAAATCGTGCATCTTTACACAGGAATGTCTGTATTATAATGACCTGCATTCATTTCCCTAAACAATGGTTGTTGGGGTTGGGGAAGGGGGAGTGAGGTGCTGGTTCTAATTTGTATAGTTGGGGTCACTAGGTGTGTAAAGATAGACATTGCTTTGTGGTGGTAACCTGCATAGGTTATATACAAACCATAATAATTCTTGTTACTGTTTCAGACATCTGGTAAATCTGATGGCGGAGGAGATACAGCAGTTGGTCACTTTTTCAGCTTTGTGAAATCTAGGCTTCCACACAGTCCATCAGGTGTAATACAGTACTAAACTCTGTTTACTTTTTCCTGTTCATATGAGTTGTACTGTTTTCATTACTGTATCTAAAGAGCGAGTTGTACTGTACTCAATATTGTATCTAAAGTACGAGTTGTCCTGTTCTCAGTATCCTGTCTAAAGTAAGAGTTGTAGTATTTTCAATATCATATCTAAAGTATGAGTTTTACTCTTCTTAATATATTATCTAAAATACGAGTTGCACTGTTGTCAGTATTTTATTTAAAGTATGAGTTGTACTGTTTTCAAGTAGCGTTCTAAAGTATGAGTTGTAATGTTCTCTGTATTGTATCCAAAGTAAAAGTTGGACTCTTCTCACTATTGCTTCTAAAGTATGAGTTTTAATGTTTTCATTGTTGCATCTAAAGCAGGAATTGTACATTTATCATTATTGCATCTGAAGTGTAGTACCCTAATTGTCAGTGTGACTCAAAGGTTTATATTAATAAATGTTTTGTGTCTGCTTGATGTTCTTCGTGTTTCACTGTTGCACTCATTACATTTAGGTTATCTGCTTGCAGTAGTCCTCAGTCGGCCTGATTAACAAAGTCTTGGGTCCTGCATCAGTTGCTGTCCCTTCTTCCATGACAGCAGGTCATCAGGAGTATAAAACATGCAGCCGACGCCATTACACCAGTCTTTCTTGCCGTGCGGTGCCCAAAGCAGCAGTTCGCAAGTGCCAGTCAGCCGACTCCTGAAGGTTTTGTTTTCGAGTTTCAGTACCGACGTCTTCAACTAAAGCTAAGTACCCCGTAGGGGGAACTTTTTCTTGCTCCTTTCCGATGTCAGTAAAAGTTAATAATTGCATTACTTGTGGAAAGCAAATACCTCACAAAGATTTTCATTCGTACTGTATTCCTTGCCTAGGCCCTGACCATGATGTATCTTGCTGAAGGATTTGTGCTTTATTTAATCAGCGCACTATCCACCGTCGGTATAATTTCACCTCTAAATATTTTGGTTCTCGGTTTAATTATCCAGAAATGTCGTCAAGTTAGCCATCTGACTACTGGGATTCTGAAAAAATGCAAAGATAAAGACAGAGACAGGCCGCCGAGGTCCAAAGCTGCTGACGACGCTTCTCCTAAGCCAGTTGCCAGTTTGTCGGTACTCAGTGAGACTCTTTCGCAGCCCCTGATACCTGCTACTTCTGACTTGCAGGCCTCTACTGAGACCCATTCTGAGTCTGATATGCCGCGAGATGCTTCAAATGTGGAACCTGCGGATGTCTCTACTTTGGATGGGTCCGGAGTCGCTGTGCAGGCACGGCTTCTGAGGGTGTATTCAGGCCTACGGACTTGCATATTAAACCAATGCCTCCTTCTTTATTTAGGCCAAAATCTCAAACCATGCCTAAGAAACTGACGCCCAGACCGCATGCTCAGGCCTCTATGCCTAAAAAACAAATGATAAGAATCGCTGAAGATCTTATAACTCTAATCAGGGGAAGCCAACCTCGCCCTTCTAAGAGACCTAGGACTAAAGTTGTTTATGAATCTTCTGACCAGGATTCTGATTTTTCTGATTCTTCTGATGATCTGTATTTGTCCTTAGCTACTTATGAGGATTCTGATGCAGAGGACTCTATTCCCTCTGCTTCCCCTCCAGAAGATTTTTTTTTTGGTGAGACCTTACATACTCTAAGGGAGCATTTCCACTGGGAAAGCCAGGATTTTTCTGATTCAAAAAAGAGGCTTAGGGATTTCTTACTCCTGCCTCAGCATAGGCCTTTAGCTGTACCTCCTGTACTAGACATTGTTGATGATGCCTTTTCGGAATCTAGTTTGGCCCATGATTCTTTGCCTCCTGCTCCCTGAAAACCTGACAGATATTACAGGGTTCCTGATTAACACAAGTTCCTTTTTAAAAATCCTATTGCGGATCCAGAGACTATTTGACAGGGATCCAAGGGCATTAAGGCTTCTACTGCTAAAAATTCTCCCCCCTCTGATAGAGACTCCAGGGTGCTGGATAGATGGGGTAAGAAGGTTTACACTTCTGCAATCTTGGCCATTAGGGCTTTAAACTGCCAGTTTCATATGTTGAAAGTATCAACAACATGTTATTGGATTGCTTAAACAGAAAATGATGTTGATTCCTGACTGTGCTGAAAATAAAGAATTACAGGATTTAATGCATTCTGCTGAACAGGTTGGAAAACATACTTTGCAATGTGGATTTGATTCATTAGAGGCCTCTTGCAGGGCTGCTGTTACTGGGTGTGTGCTCAGAAGGCATGCTTGGCTTAAGGAACAGTCTTTGCCTGATCATGTTAAAGCTAAATTGTTGGATTCTCCCTTAAATCAGGACCGCCTGTTTGGCAACAAGGCTGAGGAAGTTCTTAAAAAGATGGAAGTTAAAGCTAAATCTATGCAAACTGTTAAAGATTTCTTACAAGTTCAGCCTCCTAGATTTAGTAGGCACTGGCCTTTTAAAAATTGGTCCTTTCCAGACCCTTCCAGGTCTTCTCAAGCCAAACCTAGACACAGCAGAAACCCCAGGTTTCAGTCCCAAGGGACACACAAGACTAAGCAGTCGGGAGTTTCTGCACCCAAATCTGGGAGTAGTAAGACTCTCCCGTATGGAAAACTGTCTCAATGACTTGCTTTTAAAACTTCCAAGCACTTCCCAACTGAATGCTTCTTTAGGCGGAAAGATTGGTCTGCAGGCCAAAAACTGGGAACTCATTATCCAGGACAAATGGGTTTTAAATGTAGTGTCCCAAGGATACAGATTTCACTTCCACATGTTACCAACACCAAGCGGGTGGCCAGATCTACCCCCAAATCAGTGGGCAGAAGCCCAAAATCAAGTACTCTCTCTTTTAAACATGGGGGCTATTCAGTTGGTACCAGAAGAGGAAAAGGGACAAGGTTTCTATTCAAGACTTTTCTTGGTACCCAGAAAAGGCAATACATGGCGGCCTGTCCTGGACCTTTCCACCTTTCTGGTGATTCCAAAATTCAAAATGCTGACTCTTCACCAGCTGCTTCCTATGCTAGGCAAAGATGCATGGTTGGCAGCACTAGACTTAAAAGAAGCATACCTGCACATCCCTATCAGGGAGTCTTGCAGAAGATACATATGCTTCAAAGCAGGCTACATGCACTATCAGTTCTCTGCACTGCCCTTTGGCTTATCTACTGCGCCCAGGGTATTCACAAAGTGCCTAGCTCCAGTCATTGCATTTTGCAGGCAAAGAAATATTCAAATATACCCATACCTGGACGATTGTCTAATTCAGGCAGAAAGCCGGGACATCCTTTTAAATCATCTGGCCTTTGTTCAAAGGGTACTGACTTGTCTGGGGCTCACCATAAACAAAAAAAAAAAAAATCACACCTGGTACCCTGTCAACAAATTATATTCCTGGGAGCAAGCTTGAATGCAACTTCCCAGATGGCTTTCCTCACGCCAGAGAAACGGATTCATTTGACAACCTACTTCAAACAAGTGGCCACAAAAACCCAGCTATCTGCAAGGCAGATACTGCAAGCCTTGGGGTTCATGGCCTCCTGCATTCTTCTAATTCCATATGCAAGGCTGCATATGAGGAAACTACAGTGGTATCTCAAAAGCCTATGGTGTCAACATTCTCAGGATCTAGAAGCAAGGATTCCTATCATACCTTGCCTAAGTCTAGAGTTCCTTTGGTGGGCAGAGGCCTGCCACCAAAAGAGTGGACTACCATTCACATTACCCCCTGCCGCCCAAATCTTAACATTCGCGTCAGACTATGCATGGGGGGCTTACCTGGCAGGGAAGTGCATTCAGGGCAAATGGAACCCAAGTCAAATGCACCTGCACATAAATCAAAAGGAAAGTTAGCTGTACGGAGTGCTCTGACAGCCTTCAAGGACCACATTCTTCCAGGACAACTAATGGTAAAGACGGACAACACCACTGTCATGTGGTACATAAACAAGCAGGGGGGTACACATTCTTACACCCTCTGCAGACTAGCCATGGCATTGTGGAACACACCCTTGAGCTACCAAGTGAATCTACACGCTCAACTCCTACCAGGAAAACTAAATACACTGGAGATGGACTAAGCAGAAACCTCATGGACCCACACGAGTGCAAACTGGAACCAAGGATTTTCAACATGTTGACAAGCAAATAGGGGAGCACAGATGTAGACCTGTTTGCCTCCCCCCCGGACCATCAACTGGACAAATTTTGCACAAGGATTCCCCACAAGCTAGCTTGGAAAGTGGATGCTCTATCCTTCAGCTGGAAAAACCAATCAGTTTATGCCTTTTCCTCCTCTGCCTCTGCTCTCCAAGGTACTACTAAAGATCAAACAGGACAAGCCAAGGATGATTTTAATTGCACCAGACTGACCTCGCCAACACTGGTACCCACTCTTGCGCAATGTGTCACGCTTGGCTCCATGGCACCTGCCTCAGACTCCTTCCCTGTTGTCTCAGCAGGAGAACCAGATTATGCACCCTGAGCTTCAAACACTGAACCTAGCAGCCTGGCTAATAACCTAATCTCTTCTTTACCATCCCTCAGTCAATCAGTGATGGATATCATTTTAGAGGGAAGGAGGCCTAGTACTAGAAAATCTTATGCTGCAAAATGGAAAAGATTTTGTGCCTGGAACCAGTCTCAAGGAATGAACGCAGCAGTGCCCAGTTTACCTCAGATTCTACAATATTTGACTGAGATGTTTCATAAGGGCTTGTCCTTTTCCTCCATCAAAATTCATGCCTCAGACATTTCAGTGCATTATAGCACACAGCTTCCCCTCTTCTCTCACCCACTGCTCAAGCAGTTCCTCAGAGGAGCCAAAAATTTAAGGCCACCCAGGAGAGCTCCAACTCTAGCCTGGGATCTTAATTTGTCTTGGAGAAACTCACTCTTCCTCCTTTCAAGCCAGCTGCTACTGCAGATTTAAAATGTCTTTCCTGCTAGATAGCTTTCCTATTAGCAATCACTTCTGCAAGAAGGGTATCTGAATTACAGGCCCTTACGGCAGTGGAACCTTTCATCATCTTTCATGCGGACAGGGTGTCCCTCACAACCAGTCCCTCCTCCATGCCCAAGGTGGTATCCAGTATGGCCATTAAACAATCAATTAATTTGCCTACCTTCTTTCCTGATCCACAGAACAAAGGGGAACGGATACTGCACTCTTTAGATGTGCACAGGCAACTTAGATTCTATTTGGACAGGACTAAACCTCAAAGGAAATCTGAACAACTGCTAGTGGCATTTGCTGCAGGGGCAGAGAGGAAAGCTATTTCAAAACAAACCATTTTAAAATGGATAGGCCACTGCATTCATTTCTGCTATAAGAACTATGGAAAACCTATCCCACAGGGCATCAGACCTCATTCAACTGCATCTACATCTACAGCCTTTCTCAGGGGCGTCCCTACTAGGGACATCCTAGAAGCTGCTACCTGGAGTTCTGTACATAATTTCACCAAGCATTATCATTTGCCAATTTTCTCTAAATCCAGAGCTTGTTTTGCCACTGCAGTCTTGCAGGGCCTTATATCTGGTCCTAATTCTATTTAAATTCCTCCTCCCAACCTTAGCTTTGGGAATCTACCCAAATGTAATGATTGCAACAGTGAAAAACGAAGAACATAGTACAGTTGTGTGCACTTACCATAAATGTAGATGTTCGAGTGTATTCACTGTTGCAGTCCTGGTTACCCTTTCTCCAGCCACCTTTCTTCTTTTGGCTGTACCTCTACTCTCACTCACTATTCTCAAAAAGCGTTTTGGTGTATTTGCTTTTTTGTTGGAGATGGTTGTATTTATAGATTTAATTGCTTTCCATTAGGGGGGCACCTGACATTTGGGGAAAGAAAAACTGATGTAATGGCGTTGGCTGCATGTTTTATACCCCTGACGTCATGGAAGAAGAGACAGCAACTGACGCAGGACCCAAGACTTTGTTAATCAGGCCGACTGAGGGCTACTGCAAGCAGATTACCCAAATATAATGACTGCAACAGTCAGGAGTGGCCTTAGGTCGACTGGTGCCCTAGGCAAAAGGGCTCCACGGTGCCCCCCACCATGCCCCCATCCTGGTTTACTTACACCAAATAAACACTGAAAAAGTGCCCCTGCTACATCGGCGCCCTAGGCGGCCGCCTAGTTGGCCTATGCCTAAGGCCGGCTATGGCAACAGTGAATACACTCAAACATCTACATTTATGGTAAGTGTACACAACTGTACTTTTCTCAGTGAGGCCAGGCCATGTCTAACAAGAGTCTTGAGACCAGTCCACACATTTATTTCATTTTTTTCTATTTTATTATTTTTTTCTCTTTGTTTACTGGGTAGTTGGGCTAGTCATAGGACCCTTTTCAGCCATGACACAGGCACTGAGACAGACACACCAGTACTGCAAATCCATACATTATATGGATAAAAAAATAAGTATTTGTAGTGCATTGAGTTTAAGAGCTGGAAGAATTCAGTGAAGGTTTTTAAGTTTAAAGATGGTACAGCAATGTTTTTTTTACCTCTGTAATTTTTAAATAATATTACAAACTGATGTAAATCAGTAGTTGTATTTAATTGCTCATTAAGTCTTTGGCACATTTAATAATGTGTTTACAAATTTCGTATTTTTGTCCAAACTAATTGTATTAGTGATTTGATTTTTTTAACAAATTATTTGACAGAAAGTGATGTGGTTTTAGGTTCTGATGAACTTCCTTGACTACAGTTGGAAGGAAAGCGCTTACCTGTGGATTGTTTTGTATTTTATTAAATGGTCTTTTCAAGCCTTTGAGTTAATTTGTTTCCTGCATACATTTTGTTGAACGATAGTTTTTCTGGAGTTTTCTGTTGTATAGTAGGAAACTTGTGGATTATAGGATGTCCTTCGTGTTTCGCTGTTGCAGTCATTACATTTGGGTAATCCTGCTGGCAGGTTGCCCTCAGCCAGCCTGAATTCCAAAGTCTTGGGTCTTGCGTCGGCTGCTGTCGCCCCTTCCCTGATCAGGTCGTCAGTGGTATAAAAGAAGCAGCCGACACCATTTTCTTCAGTCTTTCTTGTCGCGCGGTGCCCGAAGCAGAAGCAGTTCACAAGTGCCGGTCAGCCGACTCCTGAAATTTTCGTGTTTGAGTTTCAGAACCAAAGTCTTCAATAAAGCTAAGTACCCCGTTGGGGAAACTTTTTTCTTGCTCCAGACCGATATCAGAAAAAGTTAATAATTGTTTTACTTGTGGAAAGCAAATACTTCATAAGGATTTTCATTCTTACTGTATTCCTTGCCTAGGCCCTGATCACAACGGTACTGGTTGTCGGTTTTGTGCTAGATTTAACCAACGCACTATTAAGCATCTGTATAATTTTGCTTTGAAGTATTTTGGTAGCCGGTTTAATTATCATAAAATGTTGTCAGATAGCCATCCGACTACTGGAGTTTACAAAAAATGCAAAGAAAAGGATAGAGAAAAACAACCGAGGCCCAAAACCGACAAGCCTCTCCTAAGCCAGTCGCCGGTTCTCAGTGAGGCGCTTTCGCAGCCCCTGACACCCGCTACTTTGCAGTCGCAGGCCTCTACCGACTCCCACGTGGAGTCGGCCATGCTGCTAGATACTCAAAGTATTGGAGCCTCGGATGCTAACCCGTCAGATGAGTCCGGAGCTGCTGAGCAGGTACCGGCTTCTGACGGTGTATTCAGACCTCAACATCTTTACATTAAAATGACTTCAGCTTCAAAGACTAAAGCATCTCCTAAAGCAAAGAAATAAACTCATGAGCCACGTGTACAGGCCTATATGCCCAAAAAACAGATGATCAAAATGGCTGAAGACCTAATTACCTTGATCAGGGGTTCCCATCCCCCTCCTGATAAGAGGCCTAGGCAAGACACTGACTATGAATCTTCAGATCAGGTTTCTATTTCTTCTGATTCCTCTTCTGATCAGGGATATTCTTTACCCCGCTATGAGGATTCTGATGCTGAAGAATCTATACCTTCAGCATCCCCTCCTGAGGATTATTCCTTTAGGGAAACCTTGCATACCATGAGGGAGCATTTTCACTGGGAAAGCCAAGATTTTTCAGAATCTAAAAAGAGGCTCAGGGATTTCCTTTTACTACCTCAGCACAGGCCTTTAGCCATTCCCCCTGTATTAGACATTGTAGATGATGTGTTTTCGGACTCTAGTTTGACCCCTGACTCCTTACCTCCAGCTCCTGTTAAACCTGACAGATATTACAGGGTTCCTGAGTCACACAAATTTCTTTTTAAAAACCCAGCTGCTGACCCAGAAACTATTTCACAGGGTCCAAAGGGAGTTAAGGCCTCGACAGCAAAAAACCCAACCCCCTCTAACAGAGATTCAAGGGCACTGGATAGATGGGGATAAAAGGTTTACACATCTGCAACTTTGGCTATAAGTAAGGGCCTTAAGCTGTTAGTTTCATCTGCTCAAGTATCAGCAACATGTCATGGGATTGCTTAAACAGAAAATGATGTTAAATTCTGAATGTACTGAAAACAAGGAAATGCAGGATTTATTGCATGCAGCTGACAAGTTGGAAAGCATACTTTGCAATGTGGTTTTGATTCTTTGGAGGCCTCCTGCAGGGCCCCAGTTATGGGTTCTGTAATTAGGAGGCATGCTTGGTTAAAGGAACAAAATCTGCCTGATCATGTTAAAGTTAAGTTACTAGATGCACCTTTACAGCATGATACTTTGTTTGGTGTTAAGGCAGAAGAGGTGTTAAAGAAAATCGAAGACAAAGTTAAATCTATGCAAACTGTTAAAGATTTTTTACAAGTACAGCCACCTAGGTTTAGTAGACACTGGCCTACAAAAAATTGGTCCTTTTCTGTGTCAGACAGATCTCAAAGGGGCAGATTCAGAAGCCCTAGGGGCAGATCTCAGGCGCAAGGTTCTTATAGGTCAAAACAATGGGGTGCTTCTACCACCAAAGCTGGAGAAGATAAAGCACAAACATACAGAAAGCAGTCCCAATGACTTTCCCCTGCCTGCACCAAGCACTTATCTTCTGGCAGCACCCTTAGGGGAAAATTAGCACTTTTTCCCCAAAATTGGCACTTTATAACCCAGGACAAGTGGGTTCTACATATAGTGTCACAAGGCTACAAATTCCATTTCCATACTCTGCCAAAGGCAAACGGCTGGCCAGATCTGCCAAAAAATCAATGGGCAGAGGCACAAAAACAAGTTTCATCCCTCATGGACATGGGGGCCATTCAGCAAGTACCAGAGCAAGAGCAGGGACAAGGATTTTACTCAAAACTGTTCTTGGTACCCAGAAAGTACAAGGCCTGGAGGCCGATACTGGACCTATCTATTCTGAACACATTCCTGGATATACCAAAATTCAAAATATTGACTTTGCAGCAGATTCTGCCCGTGCTGGGCAAGAATGCTTGGCTTGTGACTTTAGACCTAAAAGAGGCATACCTGCATGTTCCAATCTGACAATCGTGCAGAAGATACCTCAGATTCAAGACTGGTTCAATGCATTACCAATTCTCTACACAGCCCTTTGGCTTATCTACTGTGCCCAGGGTCTTTACAAAGTGCCTGGCACCAGTAATTGCATTCTGCAGACAAAGAGGAATACAAATATATCCTTACTTGGACGACTGTCTAATTCAAGCAGAGAATAAGGACATTCTTCTTCAACATCTGGTGTTTGTGAAAAGACTTCTAACATGCCTAAAGTACACAGTGAACGAAAAGAAATCAAAACTAGCACCCTCTCAAGAGATAACATTCCTGGGTGCAAGCTTGAATACAACTGCCCAGACGGCTTATCTCACGCCAGACAAACATAGGCAGCTTACTACCTATTTCAAAATGTTGGCAATAAAGGCCCAGTTATCTGCAAGAAAAATTCTGCAGGCTGTGGGTTTCATGGTATCCTGCATCCTACTTATTCCATATAAAAGATTGCATATGAGGAAACTTCAATGGTACCTAAAAAGTGTTTGGACTCAACATTGCCACAGCCTGGAAACAATGTTGTGTCTTTCGGCTTTTCCTGGCTAGGGGTCACCACAGCGGAACGCCGGTCCGCTAATGATTGGCAGTAGATTTTTATGTGCTGGCTTGCTGGGCCTAACGCACAACCTTCAACGAAAGAATGCCCATTCACGCATGTCGCCACACAGAAGACGCTCTGAGAATCGAACGGGCAACGTCTAACTGGGAGGTGACAATGCTACCGCAGCACCACCACCGCAGTACAGCCTGGAAACCATGATTATTCTCATTCCCCACCTCCAACAGGAGTTTCAATGGTGGGCAAAGGCTTGTCACCAGACTAAGGGACAGCTATTCTTATTACCCCCTGCCAGGCAGACACTAACAACGGATGCATCAGATTATGCCTGGGGGGGGCCCACATGGCAGGAAGATGCATTCAGGGCACGTGGTCCTCAAACCAAATGCATCTACATATCAATCAAAAAGAGATGCTAGCTGTTCAAAATGCCGTGACAGCCTTCAAGGACCTACTTCATCTGGGACAACTACTGATAAAGACAGACAACACCACGGTCATGTGGTATATAAACAAGCAGAGGGGCACACATTCTTACCCACTTTGCAGACTAGCCATGACATTGTGGGACACAGCTTTGACTTAACCAAGTACATCTGCAGGCACAATTCCTGCCAGCAAAAGAAAATACTCTGGCAGACGAACTAAGCAGAAACTTCATGGATCCCCATGACTGGCAGCTGGATCCACAAGTCTTCAGCATGATAACAAGGAAATGGGGATGCCCAGACATAGATCTATTTGCCTCCCCTCATAGCTACCAACTAAAAAGTTTCTGCACAAGGACTTATCACAGACAGGCATGGAAAGTGGGCGCCCTATCTTTCAGCTGGAAAAGCCTATCACTATATGCCTTTCCTCCACTGCCTCTCCTCCCCAAGGTACTCCTAAAGGTCAGACAGGAGATGCCAAAGATAATACTGATTGCCCCAGATTGGCCCCGCCAGTATTGGTATCCAATCCTAAGGAACTTGTCTCTATGCCCTGCTTGGACCTTACCTCAAATACCTCGTCTACTGTCCCAGCAAAACAATCAGATCCTGCACAGCCAACTCAGGACATTAAACCTGGCAGCATGGCGGATAATGTAGTCATACAAAAAAACACTTCTCAGTAAAGCTGTGATGGATGTCATTCTGGAAGCCAGAAGGCCTAGTACTAGAAAGTCTTATGCTGGAAAATGGAAGAGAATATGTGCTTGGAACCAGGCACAAGGAACTGATACAGCTGTACCAAATATTCCTCAGATTCTGCAATACTTAACTGAGATGCTGGACAAAGGCCTATCTTTTTCATCAATTAAAATTCATGCCTCTGCCATTTCAGCTCATTACAATACAGAGCCACCAATTTTTTCTCATCCTTTATTAAAGCAGTACCTCAGAGGAGCCAGAAATTTAAGGCCTCCAAGAAGATCACCAATACCTGCACGTGACCTCAACTGAAAAAGCTCACCCTGCCTCCTTTTGAGCCAGCCGCTAATGCTGATATAAAGTTTTTATCTTGGAAAATAGCTCTGCTCCTAGCAATTACTTCTCCCAGACGAGTCTCAGAGCTACAGGCGCTCATGGCTATGGAACCTTTTATCATTTTTTATCCAGACAGTCTCTCTCTGAGGACAAACCCAACATTTATGCCTAAAGTGGTGTCCAGTGTGGCTCTTAACCAAACTGTTCATCTGCCAACTTTTTATCCAAATCCACAGAACAAGGAGGAGAGAATTCTACATTCTTTGCACATACACAGACAGCTTAGATTCTACTTGGACAGAACCAAAACTTTCAGGAAGACAGAGCAGTTACTAGTGGCATATGCTGCAGGATCACAATGAAAGGCTATCTCAAAGCAGACTATTTCTAAGTGGATAGGCCACTGCATTCGTTTCTGCTATTTACACTATGGCAAGCCAGTGCCTAAGGGCATTAGGCCACATTCCACCAGAGCTACAGCCACTTCAGCAGCCTTTCTCCGGGGAGTACCAACCAGAGACATTTTAGAGGCGGCTATTTGGAGTTCAGTGCACACCTTTACAAAGCATTATCATCTGCCACTCTACTCTAAATCCAGGGCAGGCTTTGCCACTACAGATGTTCATCGTGCATACAGCTGCAGTCATAACAGATGGGTTCTCCTGCCGTCAGGCGGGTCCTCGGTCAGCCGAATTCCAAAGTCTAGGTCCGGCGTCGGTTGTCGTCGCTTCTTCCCTGACTTCAGTGCGACAGGGGTATAAAAGAACCAGCCGACGCCATGTTTTCCAGTCTTTCTTGCCGCGCGGTGCCCGAAGCAGAAGCAGTTCGCAAGTGCCGGTCGGCCAGCTCCTGAGATTACGAAAAATTTGGAACCGAAGTCTTCTTAAAAGCTAAGTACCCCGTTGGGGAAACTTTTCTTGCCTCAGACCGATGTCAGACAAAGTTAATAATTGTATTTCTTGTGGGAAGCAAATACCGCATAAGGATTTCCATTCCCTCTGTATACCTTGTTTAGGCCCAGACCACGACGTCTCGGTCTGTCGCTTTTGTGCTACATTCAACAAACGCACTATTAAGCGTCGGGCGGAGTTCGTCCAGCATTATTTTGGGAAAGCATTTAACTATACTATGTCGTCGGATACTCCGACCCCGGTTTTGTCTAAAAAATGCAAAGACAAGGACTGACACTCGAGGTCCGCAGCCTCTACCGACACCACGCCTAAGCCGACTGCACGTGGTTCGGTTCTCAGCGAGGCGCCTACGCAGCCCCTGATTACCGACGACACATCTTTGGTGGTGTCTCCTGTACCCGAGGTCGCAGGCTCCTCGGCCCACACCCTGACTACAGATACCGAAACCACGCTTGGCGTTGAAACACAGAATGTGGACAGGTCCACCTCCACTCAAGGTGTCTTCAGACCTTCCTCTTCTTTCTCCATCAAGGCTTTCACCAAGTCCAAAGCTGCCATGCACCCTAAGAGACCAGCTACACAGGGGCCATCTCCAGGCCCCATGCCTAAGAAACAGATGCTTAAAATGGCTGAGGATTTAATTACTCTAATCAGAGGTTCTCAGCCACCTCCGGACAAAAGACCCAGAGTGGAGGAAGATTCCCCCTCCTCTGATCAGGGCTCCATTATTTCAGAGCTCTCTGATTATCAGGAACAGTCTTACTCCCCTTTTGAAGACTCTGATGCAGAGGAATCTATCCCTTCTGTATCCCCCCCTGAGGATTACTCATTTGGTGAAACTCTGCATACCTTAAGGGACCACTTCCACTGGGAAGGCCAGGATTATTCAGATTTCAAGAAAAAGCTCAGGGAATTTCTTTTGTTACCCCAGCACAGGCCTCTGGCTATATCTCCTGTCCTGGACATCCTAGATGATGTTTACTCTGAGGCCTGCCTTAACCCGGATTCTCTTCCTCCAGCTCCAGTTAAGCCTGACAGGTACTACAGGGTTCCTGATTCACACCAATTTCTATACAAAAGCCATGCGGCTGATCTAGAAACCATCTCACAGGGGCCCAAGGGAGTTAAGGTTTCCATTGCCAAAAACCCATTGCCTTCTGAGAGAGATTCCAGATCCTTAGAAAGGTGGGGAAAAAAGGTATATACCTCGGCTACCTTATCCATGAAGGCCTTAAACTGTCAGTTTCATATGCTAAAATACCAACAGTTTCTGTTATCCCAATTGAAAAGTAAAATGTCACAACCTGAACAACCAGACATGAAGGAGTTGCAGGATTTGATGCATAGTGCAGAACAAGTGGGTAAACATACCTTACAATGTGGTTTTGATGCTCTAGAGGCCTCGTGGAGCTGCTGTTACAGGCTCAGTCATATGTAGGCATGCCTGACTCAAGGAACAAGCCTTGCCTGATCATGTCAAAGCTAAATTAGTAGATGCCCCTCTTCAAAAGGATGTACTATTTGGGGCAAATGCTGAGGAAGTATTACGGAAAATGGAGGAATGGCTAAATCAATGCAAACTGTGAAAGAATTTCTGCAGGTCCAACCCCCACGTTTTAGTAGAAATTGGCCTTCCAAAAACTGGTCCTTTCCTGCCACAGACAGACCCCAAAGAGGCAGATACAGGTGCCCGAGGGGCAGAGGACAAACACAAGGCTCGTACAGAGGCAGACAATGGCAAGCTCCTACACAAAGAGGTGGTGAGGACAACTCGCAATCTTTCAGAAAGCAAAACCAATGACTTTCCCCTTTGCATGCCAACCAGGTCTCAAATGGCAGCCCCCTTAGGAGGAAAGCTGGCACTATTCTCAAAAAATTGGCATATTGTCACAAAGGACAAATGGATCCTAGACATTATAAACAGAGGCTACAAATACCATTTTCATTCCCTTCCAAAAATGAAAGGCATGCCAAACCTGCCACACAATCAAAGGGCAGAGGCACAAAAGCAAATTTCGGGTCGTATAAACATGAAAGCTATTCAAGAGGTACCTACACACGAACAAGGTCAAGTTTTTTATTCCAGGCTATTTCTGGTGCCAAGGAAGGGAAAAGATTGGAGACCGATTTTGGATCTTTCCATCCTAAACACATTCCTACTCGTACCAAAATTCAAGATGCTCACTCTACAGCAACTTCTTCCCATGCTGGGCAAGGAGTCTTGGCTGGTAACATTGGACCTCAAGGAGGCATACCTGCATGTCCCAATCAGACAAAATTGCAGAAGATACCTCAGATTTCTTGCAGGTTCAACTCATTATCAATTCTCTGCATTGCCCTTTGGTTTATCTACTGCGCCCAGAGTATTCACGAAATGCCTGGCATCAGTAATTGCCTACTGCAGACTTCAAGGGATACAAATATACCCTTATCTGGATGACTGCCTGATCCAAGCAGACAGCAAGCACATTCTTCTGAAGCATCTGGCTTATGTAATAATATTATTAAACTCTCTAGGATACACAGTCAACAAAGAGAAATCAAGACTAATACCCTCTCGGAAGATAATTTTCCTGGGTGCCAATTTGGACACAAACACCCAGATGGCCTACCTCACGCCAGAGAAGCAGGGACAACTAATTCAATACTTCAGAACACTGGCAAATTGCACCAGGCTGACTGCAAGGAAAATCCTGCAGACTCTGGGATTCATGGCATCTTGCATCTTACTAATCCCATGTGCAAAGCTGCATATGAGAAAACTACAATGGTACCTAAAAAACATATGGTCTCAACACAGCCACAGTTTGGAAACAATAATACCATTAATTCCATGTCTGCAAAAGGAATTTCTGTGGTGGGCTCAAGCATGCCAAACAAACACAGGCCTTCCATTCAGCAAGCCTCAAGCAAATCAAGTCATCACAACAGACGCCTCGGACTACGCCTGGGGGTCGCACATGACAGACCGGTGCATTCAGGGCAAATGGACCCAAAAAGAAAAGCACCTTCACATCAATCAAAAAGAAATGCTAGCAGTGATAAATGCTATTATAGCTTTCAAGGACCTTCTACAACCAGGTCAGCTATTGATAAGAACAGACAACACCACAGTTAAGTGGTACATAAACAAGCAGGGAGGAACACATTCTTATCCCCTATGCAGACTGGCCATGTCACTTTGGAACATGGCCATGGACTTACAAATGGAACTACAAGCACAGTACTTGCCAGGCAAGGAAAACACGCTGGCAGACAACCTAAGCAGGAATGTGACAGATCCACACGAATGGAAGTTGCATCCAAAAGTTTTTGCAGAAATAATCCAAGAATGGGGAGGGCCAGACATAGATCTCTCTGCCTCTCACAAAAATCATCAATTGACAAAATTCTGCTCAAGGATCTTCCATCCAAAGGCCTGGAGAGTGGACGCTCTCTTTCAGTTGGACATCAATGACAGTTTATGCCTTCCCACCTCTTCCTCTGCTGCCCAAAGTCCTATTGAAGACCAGAGCAGACAGACCAAAGATGATCCTCATCACTCCGGACTGGCCAAGGCAACACTGGTACCCACTCCTGAGGAGCCTGACGCATTCCCCACCATGGACCCTGCCTGTAATGCCTCTTCTTCTGACTCAGCGCAGCTTCAAAACTCTTCACAGTCAGCTGAAAACACTCAATCTAGCTGCATGGAAGATTCCTTAGCATCGCAGCAGGCCCTGCTCTCCAAGGAGGTGCAGGATGTCATTTTGGAGGCCAGAAAGCCATCAACTAGAAAAGCTTACTCTGCAAAATGGAAACATTTTTGTGTTTGGAATGAGAAAAAGGGCCAATGCCCTGGAAAACTGAATTTACCTCAAATACTACAATATTTGGCTGAACTGCTAAGCAGTGGACTTTCGATGTCCTTCAAGGATGCATTGCAGTCATCACATATGGGTTGTCCTGCCTCAGGCAGCCCTTCGGTCAGCCGGATTCCAAAGTCTGGGTCCGGCGTCAGCTGATGTCGCATTTTCCCCGACGTCAGAGCGGCTGGGGTATAAAAGCATCCGCCGATGCCATCTTCCCCAGTCTTTCTTGACGCGTGGTGCCCGAAGCAGAAGCAGTTCGCAAGAGCTGGTCGGCCAGCTCCTGTAATTCAGCTACCGAAGACTTCAAAAAAGCTAAGTACCCCGTTGGGGACTCTTTCTTGCCTCAGCCGATGTCAGATAAAGTTAATAATTGTTTGACTTGTGGGAAACAAATACCTCATAAGGATTTCCACTCTTACTGCCTCCCCTGCCTAGGCCCAGACCACGACGTCTCGGCCTGTTCTGCCTGTGCTTCCTTCAACCGACGCACTCTTAAACGTCGGGCGGAGTTTGCAGAGGAATTTTTTGGGGCTAGTTTTTCGTATAAGATGCCGTCGGAGACTCTGACTTCTCATTTAGTTAAAAAACGGAAGGACAAGGACCGACACATGCGGACCGCGGTTTCGGCTGAAACCACGGCCAGGCCTGCCGCGAGTGTCTCGGTCTCGGCTGAAACCAAGTCCTTGGTACTTCCAATTCCAGAAACCGCTCAACCGACTACCTCGGTCCCGGAGGCCCCGGCCGAGTTGGTTATTGAATTGCCAACAGAAACTGGTGTCCTGGAACTTTCTGACACCATTCCTTTAGACAAATCTACACCAGCATGTGGTGCAGCCAGGCCTCTTGCATCCATGTCCATTAAGGCATTCTCCAGGGCTAAAGCTGCTAAACTTTCAAAAACTTTGCCTCCCAAGGTTATCCCTCAGAGAACCCTCTACAGGATCACAAATTCTAAGCTTAGCAGGGGATCTTATCTCCTTAATTAGGGGCTCTCAACCTCTTCCAGACAAAAGGCACAGGGTGGATCCCTCTGATCCACACTCCTCAGATGAGGCCTCTGATGGCTCTACTCTCTCGGACCACCAGGAGGAGGCTTATTCGGCCTACGAGGATTCTGATGCAGAGGAATCTATTCCCTCGGCCTCCCCTCCTGAAGAGTTTTCCTTTGGGGAGACACTACACACCATGAGAGAGCATTTCCAGTGGCAGGGCCAGGAATTCTCTGATTCCAGGAAAAGATTAAGGACCTTTTTACATTTGCCTCAGCATAGGCCTTTAGCTATTCCTCCTGTTTTGAATGTCATTGATGATGTGTACTCTGACTCTAGCACAACCCCTGATTCTCTTCCTCCGGCTCCTGCCAAACCCAATAGGTACTACAGGGTCCCGGACTTGCATCTTTACCTTTACAAGGCCCACTCTGCAGATCCAGAAACCATCTCCCAGGGCCCTAAAGGGGTTGCAGCTGCCACTGCTAAAAATCCTCTCCCCTCTGAAAGGGAGTCCAAAGCTTTAGAGAGATGGGGCAAAAAAGTGTATACTTCTGCTACTCTTTCTATGAGGGCATTAAATTGTCAATTTCATATGATACAGTACCAAGAGTATTTGTTAGATGAATTGCATAAAAAGCTGTCTTCACCTGAACCCCTAGACCGCAAGTCACTTCAGGATCTGGTACATAACTCTCAGCAGGTTAGCAACCATTTCTTGCAATGTGGTTATGATGCATTGGAAGCTTCATGTAGGTCAGCTATGACTGGCGCAGTCATACGTAGGCATGCTTGGCTGAAGGAACAATCTCTGCCAGACCATGTTAAAGCAAAGCTGCTGGATGCCCCACTGGAAAAGCAAAAGTTATTTGGCTCCACGGCTCAGGAGGTCCTAAAGAAATTCGAAGAAAAAGCAAAGTCAGTTCAAACAGTCAAAGATTTTCTCCAAGTACAACCACCAAGATTCAGCAGGAATTGGCCTTCCAAGAATTGGTCCTTTCCAGACACAGAGAGGTTTCAGAGAGGCAAGAACAGGCGTGCCAGAGGTAGAAGGCAAGCTAGAGGCTCCTACAGAGGACGTCAATGGCAGCCTCCCAACCAGAGAGGTAATGCAGGACCTTCAACTGCTGCACGAGGACAGGCTCAATGACTTTACTTTGACACCGCCAACCAGGGCTCAATTGGAAGCATCTTTGGGCGGAAAGCTTTCTTTATTTTCAGAAAATTGGCACAGTATTACAGGGGACAAATGGACACTACAAATAATAGACAAAGGATACAGGTTCCATTTCCACACATTACCAAAAAGAAAAGGCATGCCAGACCTGCCACTGAATCAAAGGGCAGAGGCCTTGAAACAAATTTCCAGCTTAATGCAAATGAAAGCTATAGAAAAAGTTCCTCTCTCAGAACAAGGCCAAGGATTTTATTCCAGACTATTCCTTGTTCCAAGAAAAGAAAAACAATGGAGGCCTATTCTCGACTTGTCCGCACTGAACACTTATCTCATTGTACCAAAGTTCAAAATGCTGCCTCTACAGCAGCTCCTTCCCATGCTGGGCAAGGGGTCTTGGCTGGTAACTCTAGACCTCAAGGAGGCATACCTGCATGTCCCTATCAGACAAAGTTGCAGAAGACACCTCAGATTTCTTGCAGGGTCAGAGCATTATCAATTCTCAGCATTGCCCTTTGGCTTATCTACTACGCCCAGAGTATTCACGAAATGCCTGGCATCAGTAATTGCACACTGCAGACTTCAGGGGATGCAAATATACCCATATCTGGACGACTGCCTTATACAAGCGGACAGCCAACAAACTTTGGTAAAACACTTGAATTATGCCATTCACCTACTTCAGGCCTTGGGATATACAGTCAACCTTCACAAATCAAGACTTGTTCCATCCCAAAGAATAACCTTTGTGGGTGCAGATCTAGATACTACCACCCAAATGGCCTTCCTTACAGAAGAAAAACAAAGTCAACTACCAGATTACTTCAAAAAACTGACAAGACAAACCCAGCTGACTGCAAGGAAAATCCTGCAAGCCCTGGGTTACATGGCTTCTTGCATACTTCTGATTCTGCAAGCAAGACTACATATGAGGAAACTACAATGGTACCTAATGAGTTTATGGACTCAGCACAGTCACAGCCTGGAAACTTTGATACCATTAATTCCATGCCTTCAAAAGGAATTTCTGTGGTGGGCTCAAGCAAGCCAGTCAAACAGGGGTCTGCCTTTCAGCAAACCAATAGCCAGCCAAACCATTACAACAGACGCTTCAGACCACGGATGGGGAGCGCTCATGGAGGGAAGATGCATTCAAGGTCTATGGTCACAAAAAGAGCTACGCATGCACATAAACCAAAAGGAAATGCTGGCAGTGATACATGCAGTCGAAGCCTTCAAACCCTTTCTGCACCCTGGCCATCTGTTAATAAGGATAGACAACACCACGGTTATGTGGCACATAAACAAGCAAGGAGGCACCCATTCCTATCCTCTTTGCAGGCTGGCAATGAATCTATGGGAACTTTCCCTGAAACTCAATATACAGCTACAATCCCAGTTTGTGCCAGGGAAAGACAATATACTGGCGGACAGCTTAAGCAGAAGCATCATGGATGCACACGAATGGATGCTGCACCCAGACATCTTTCTACAGATAACACAATCATGGGGGAGACCGGACTTAGATCTTTTTGCCTCCCCCCACAATCATCAACTGAAGAAATTCTGCTCAAGGACATACCACCCACAAGCATGGAAAGTGGACGCCCTCTCTTTCAGCTGGAGAACTCTAACAGTGTATGCATTTCCACCTCTTCCATTAATGACCAAGGTTTTACTGAAGATCAGGACGGAGCAGCCAAAGGTGATTCTGATAGCTCCGGACTGGCCAAGACAGCACTGGTACCCACTATTAAAGAGCATGTCACGTACAAAACCATGGCCTCTCCCTCTATGGCCACTGCTACTGACACAGCACAATTGCAAGACTCTGCATCCCAACCTGAAAACCTTGCAATTAACAGCCTGGAAAATACCTTGACTCCTCCTCAGGACAAGCTATCCCAGAGAGTGAAAGATATTATTATGGAAGCTCGTCGGCCTTCCACAAGAAAGGCATATTCATCAAAATGGAAAAGATTTCACATTTGGAACACCACAAAGGGCCTAGATGCGACAGTGATGAGCATGGCACATATCCTGGAATACTTGGCAGAAATGTTCCACAATGGTCTGTCTTACTCTTCCATTAAAATACATGCTTCAGCAATTTCAGCAGAGTACAATACAGATCCGCCTGTCTTCTCTCATCCTCTCCTAAGACAGTTTCTAAGAGGGATCAAAAACATCAATCCTCCAAGGAAACCACATCTACCTACTTGGGACCTTAACTTCGTGTTGGAAAAACTAACACTGCCTCCCTTTGAACCAGCAGCATCTGCAGAACTACAGTTCCTGTCTTGGAAGACTGCTTTCCTTCTGGCCATAACCTCAGCAAGAAGAGTATCTGAGTTACAGGCTCTTATGGCAGTACAGCCTTTTCTTATTTTTCATCAGGACAGAGTTTCACTAAGAACCAATCCTACATTTATGCCAAAGGTGGTATCCAGGGTTTCATTAACCTACCTTCTTCCCAAATCCACAAAACAAAGGGGAGAAACTTCTGCACACACTGGACATACACAGCAAGTTGCGCTACTACTTGGACAGAACTAAAGGTTACAGAAAAACTGACCAGCTGTTGGTAGCATATGCTGCTGGTACACAAGGAAAAGCAATTTCCAAACAAACTATTTCAAAATGGATAGGGAATTGCATTCGTTTTTGTTACTCCTTTCATGGAAAAACTGTGCCAACTAACATTAGACCTCATTCCACGAGAGCCACAGCCACCTCCACAGCCTTTTTAAGAGGGGTGGCTACCAAGGACATTTTAGAAGCTGCTACATGGAGCTCCGTGCATACATTTGCCAAGCATTACAATTTACCTTTATATTCCAGATCCAGAGCAGGCTTTGCTACGGCAGTCCTGCAGGGCATTTTAGCTACACCATCCTTTACATAGTTCCTCCACCCCCAGATTGGCTATGGTATTCTACCCATATGTGATGACTGCAGATGCATCCTTGAAGGACATAGTACAGTTTTGTACCTACCATAAATGTAGATGTCCAATAGGTATGAATCTGCAGTCAGGTTTACCCTCCCTCCTTCCCCTCTGTGGTATTACTTGGGTACTTGCCCCTCTAATAGCTAGCTGGGGGGATCTATTATGGTGTATTTGTTTTTATATTATTGTGCATGTTTGGATTTTTAAATGCATCTCTCCAAATTTAGCCTTCCTTAGAGGGCACCTGGCATCTGGGGCAAGAAAAACTGAGGAATATTGCGTCGGCGGATGCTTTTATACCCCAGTCGCTCTGACGTCGGGGAAAATGCGACATCAGCCGACGCCGGACCCAGACTTTGGAATCCGGCCGACCGAAGGGCTGCCTGAGGCAGGACAACCCATATGTGATGACTGCAGATGCATACCTATCGGACATCTACATTTATGGTAGGTACAAAACTGTACTTTCTCCTCCATCAAAATCCATGCCTCAGCCATCTCGGCAGAATACAACACTGATCCACCTTTATTCTCTCACCCTCTATTAAGACAGTTCCTCAGAGGGGCTAAGAATTTAAGACCTCCAAGAAAACAACCAATACCTGCTTGGGATCTTAATTTCATTCTGGATAAACTGACTTTGCCTCCTTTTGAGCCAGCTGCGTCATCAGATTTACAATATTTGTCTTGGAAAACAGCTTTCCTTCTGGCTATCACTTCAGCTCGTAGAGTTTCAGAACTACAGGCTCTTATGGCTGTCCAGCCTTTTATCATCTTCCATCAGGACAGAGTTTCATTGCGTACCAACCCGTCCTTTATGCCTAAAGTGGTATCCAGGGTAGCTTTAAATCAGGCCATACATTTACCTACTTTTTATCCTAATCCTCAAAACAAAGGGGAGAGATTACTGCATTCCTTGGACATCCACAGACAACTGCGTTATTATCTGGACAGAACAAAACCCTTCAGAAAATCAGAGCAGCTTTTTGTGGCCTATGTGGTAGGAGCTCAAGGAAAGTCAATATCCAAACAGACAATCTCAAAATGGATAGCCCACTGCACACGCTTTTGCTATTCCTTTCATGGCAAAACTGTGTACCTACAGGCATTAGAACTCATTCTACCAGGGCCACAGCCACCTCTGCAGCCTTCCTCAGAGGAGTTCCTATCAAGGATATTTTAGAAGCAGCCACTTGGAGTTCTATACATACCTTCTCCAAGCACTACAACCTACCATTATACTTCAAATCTAGAGCAGGCTTTGCCACTGCATTCTTGCAGGGCATTTTGGCTCCTCCTAGCTCCACCTAGTGCCTACCACCCCTTTCTTAGCTTTGAGATTCTACCCATCTGTTATGACTGCAGCTGTATGCACGATGAACATAGTACAGTTTTGTACCTACCATAAATGTAGATGTTCAAGTGCTAATACAGCTGCAGTCCAGGTTTCCTCCTCCTTCCCTCTAGGGTCTTCTTTTATGGTGTATTTGCTTGCAACTACTGGTCTTTGATTATATTGCATTGCATTATTACATGATTTTATGTATTGCCTTCCTTCTGGGGACACCTGACATCTGGGGCAAGAAAAACTGAAGAAAATGGCGTCGGCTGGTTCTTTTATACCCCTGTCGCACTGACGTCAGGGAAGAAGCGACGACAACCGACGCTGGACCTAGACTTTGGAATTCGGCCGACCGAGGACCCGCCTGACGGCAGGAGAACCCATCTGTTATGACTGCAGCTGTATTAGCACTCGAACATCTACATTTATGGTAGGTACAAAACTGTACTTTCTGCAGGGCCTCATAGCCCTCCTAATGCTGTTTAGCCCCAGCCTCCCAACCATAGCTTTGGGACTGTACCCAAATGTAATGACTGCAACAGTGAAACACGAAGAACACAGTACAGTTGTGTACACTTACCACAAATGTAGATGTTCGAGTGTATTCACTGTTGCAGTTCAGGTTACCTACACACCATCCCCCTTTTTTCTATGGATCTTATCTTTCCTTTCTCTGATTTATACAACCTATGTGGTGTATTTGCTTATAGATGAAGGTAAAATTTATATTGCTGCATTTATTGATATATAAAGTTTGGCTACCCTTTTAGGGGGCACCTGACATCTGGGGCAAGAACAACGGAAGAAAATGGCGTTGGCTGCTGCTTTTATATCCCTGACGACCTGACGTCAGGGAAGGGATGACAGCAGCTGATGCAGGCCCCAAGACTTTGGAATTCAGGCCTGCTGAGGGCAACCTGCCAGCAGGATTACCCAAATGTAATGACTAAAACAGTGAATACACTCGAACATCTACATTTATGTTAAGTGTACACAACTGTACTTTCTTTATTTCTTAGCTTACTGGTATGTCCCAAGAACTTTACAGCAGGCAGACACTGACTGTTATGAATGGGGAAGATGGTTGTAATGCAGCGTCTGATTTGACTTTATTAATAATTTGCTGACTCAAGTTTCTAGTAAAATGGATGTATTGTGTGAACTGACAATCCAGAGGAACAGGCGCCCTGTGGGATTGAATAAACTATCCAGTGGGTTGAATTTTGAGAAGATGGATAGTAAAACTTCAGTCCCAGATATAGATACCTATGCACAAGTGGCAGCAGGGGCAGACCAGGGACTTAAAGAACATTGAGGGGTAAACAAGGTGAAACTATGAGTAATTGGTTCCAACAGATAGTCATCTTTAGTCCCTTTGTGGGCAGGGTAGATAGTCATCTTTAGTCCCTTTGTGGGCAGGGTAGCCAAAAGCATCAGTGAGCCCCTTAAGAAAAAAATTTCAGGGTTGAGAAACTTTTGAAAAGATATAGAAGTCTCCAATTTGATAATGCCAGTTTTAATGATTACATTGCAAAGAGGCAGGTGCCTATGGGGCTTTTTTGTCTGTATAAATATCCCTATGGATTAGCTGAGGTATCCATACTGCATGGAGAGTGATATCCAGATGTTGGAGATGAAAATTACCTAGGACTTATTGTTTGAGAGCTTTAGAGAACCATATAAAAAGTTTTTTACAATGTAGATCAGTATTGTATTTTGATAAAAAGGAAGAAAGGGAATAAATTGAAATGGGATGAGATTGAATACAGGGAGAAAAAAGCATACCCTGCCTCTGGAACGAATACTAAGAAGTCCAATGTCCATTGGGCATCTAATTACATGTTGACTGGGTTGTCGACTGTGGCAATAATCTTTTGGGGAATGAATTTTATTTCCTGTGGAACAACCAGTGAGGAGATCATTGAGACTAATGGAGAAGAGAAGCTGACACTATGAACATCAGACTATGACTGATTTCCATATCGTAGATAATGGATATCAAAATTCCCCATACAGACCAAAGGGGAAAGGGAAGAAATCACTTTGGCCCCTGCAGAATTTGAAATAGGTACTGTAAATGTTTATAATTTTAAGGGATTTAAGATTTATGATTATAGTGATCTACAGGTAGCACCAGTGTATGGGGAACTTACAGAGTTAAAGCTTTTTATGAGGAACGTTAATTTTAAGTTGTTTGCTTGAAAATAGTAATCAGTTGAATAATGGCACATTAGGGCTATGTAGAAAAAAAGTACATCTCCCCTCTAAGTCCATATGTTGAACTGTTAGAATGTGTGAAAACAATATGAGACAATGGTATTAAGTTTGCACCAGATTATCATTGGTAACCCAGATGAGGAAGGAAAATTCACTAAAAAAATTGGTAATGACAACAGTGTTAGAATAATGAAACCTGATAAAGGGGGTGGGTTGTAATTATGAATAAGTAATAATTCCAAACAAAAGTTCGAATATTTTCACAATAATAACTATTTTTGTACTGCATCATTTTTAAGGGTGAAAAAGTCTTTTGTCCCTTTGATATTTGTTGACGTAAACGTGCACAAGGGGATATGTAATCCAACAGTAGCAGCCAGAGCTTACATGACTGAACCCCTACAAAACATTTTAGATTCAAAATTTAAAAAAAAATAATGGAGAGGGCTATGTTTTAGTGGATTCTTGGCACTTTTTAGGAGCTATAGGAAAAGCACACAAACTGAAGTTTCCTTATTTCTAGGCATTAATAAAAAGACTCATTTTCCACTATTCTGAACAAGGAAGATTTAAATTGGCTTAATGAGGCATTCTTAAGAGACAGTATATTTAGGAAGATATTAACATTATGGGAAGAATGGAAGTAGTTTGAACTAATAATTATGTTTATTTTGACAGTGAATTTTATAAGCAGATTAGAGGTGTTAATATAGTTTTGTGATCATTTTTCTTCACTATATGTTAATTATTTAGTGCATCTGGATGACATCTTTATGGTTTGTGAGAGGGGATGAAATATAATGAGAATTTATTAACTATGTCAATAACTCAACGTCATTTTTAGAGTATACTCTGGAAAAGAACACTAAACAGCTGAATTTTTTTAGACGTTATCATCATGAAAAACAGGATGGAAAGCAGATATGAAAGCACAAGTTATAGGAAGCCAACCTATTCCAGTAGCTGCTTCCTTCATTGGGATAGTGACCACCCCAAATGGCAAAAAAGAAATTAAGTAAAGGGACAGGTGGAGAGGTTGTCCAGGCTAGTTTCAGAATAAGCTATTTAATGAACTGGACAAGTTAAAAGGGATGGGTTTGGATTCAAAATATCCTGGAAATTTGTTTGATTATACTTTAAATGAAATTTATATTAAGAGAGCAGATAGGCTTTTACCTATTATTACATATCCTGATAGTATATGACCTCACAGATGAGAGTAACTATGATGGGGTTATGGGGATTTTTTTTAACGGTGACACCCACAGTATTAAGGGACTTTTAAATAGAAATTGGAATGGGGTATTTGGAACCTTAGGTTTGATCCCTAAATTTGGGAATAGTCCTGCAGTGGTATTTAAAAAGGGTAAAACACAAAGTCCTTTCTGGAAAAAAGAAGGGAGGGAAATGAAAGAAGTGGAGACAGTAATGGTAAAATGGATACATTTGGAAAATGTTCACAGGGCCAACTTATTTTGAAAGGTAATGACATTACTGTACCCCAAACCAATATCAGCAAAAGGAAGGTGCACTTGTGATACTAGTGGGATTGTATATATTGCAATTTGCTCTTTCTCTTTAGCATTATATGTGGGGAAAACTGAGCTAGCCTTGAAGAAATGTATTTACCAGCATACAGGAATGCCATTAGAAAGAAGGATGAGAACACCACCGTTTGTAAGCTGCCATTAATTGTTTAGGTTCTGGAAAAGGTGGTTAGACTTGAAAAGGATGGTAATTGGGAAGCTTACTTAGAATATACTGAACTTTACTGACATTTATTATTAAACTTGTCTTGCTTCCCTGGTTTGAATAAAAAATAGGTACTTGTAGTGCTTTAATTTATAAATTTTGAAGTACGCTGATGATTTTTTTTACCTCTGTAATTTTTAAAGCTGTTAATCAGTAGTTGTATCTGTTTACATGCTTAAGTCCTTTGTACATTATGGAATACTTACAGATTTCGTATTTTTTGTACAAACTGTAATTGTATTAGCAATTTGATTTTTTAATGAACTATTTAAGGACATAAAGTGATGTGGTTTTAGATTCTGATGAAGTTCCTTGACTACAGTTAGATCAAAAGTGCTTAATTGTGGATTTTATTTCTGTTTTATTAAACAGTCTTCAATCTTTGTTTCCTGTGGATGTTTTGGTGAATGAAAGTTTTTCTGACGTGTGTAGTGTGTGTTGCGTGTGTGGTGTTTGCGTGTGTGGTGTTTGCGTGTGTGGTGTTTGCGCGTGTGGTGTTTGCGTGTGTGGTGTTTGCATGTGGTGTGTTTGTGTTTTTCATTTGCATGCTCCAAGATTGTCTTGGAGCATGTGTATGGTCATTTTTCTTTACTCTTTTCTTGATGGACTGTTTTCATATTGAGGTTTTGTGTTCTTAGTCTTTCATGACTAGATACTATTATTCTAGTTTCAGGGTTGTATAATAATGGCCTAACAAAGAACGTATATTACTACAGTACCATACTTTTTGATGGAATACATGTCATCCTTTAAAAAATAATTAGACATCCACATTTCCCTATCCTGAATTTTAACCTTTACAAATGTTTACTGTCCCACTCTTCTTGTCTGGTTTTCAGACCTTGCTTTGTGGTCATCTGTTTTAAGTTGTGTTTTAGTGATGTGAATAACTGCAAGTATTAGTAAACCTTCATGTGATGGTAATGTAATGTCCATTTGCACTGTTCTGACATAAGCAGGGCATGAGTGGGTAATATTCTTAAGTGTTTTTTTTTTTTTTTTTTTTTTTTTTAAGTACACTGGTGATTTATTAATCTTTTCAAGTTCTCACAGTTTTTCAGCATTGTTTTTTATTCTTTTGATGTGGATGAAGGATTGCTGTATTTGTAGATTTCCACAATTAATGTGCAGACAGAACAGGTGTTCCTGCTGTAGTATGTACATAAATAAGGTAATGAAAGCTGGCAAATAAATTACCAGCGAAATCATATATTTTTACACAGGAATGTCCATACTATAATGACATGCATTCGGTTTCTAAAAGAATGGTTGTTGGGCTGGTGAAGGTGGTTGTGAGGTGCTGGTATTATTTATGTAGCTGTGGGGGTCATAAGGTGCCTGAAGATGGGTATTGCTGTGTGGTAATAACCTGCATAGGTCATGCACAAACCATAATGTCTCTTGTTACTGTTTCAGACATCTGTTAAATCTGATGGTGAAGGAGATACTGCAGTTGCCTTTGTCAAACCAGATCCCACAGGTGAGTCCCACATAGAAGGATGGGTAACATTTAATTTCTTCTTGCTGATGTGAAACCCTGAGTAGTGCAAATTTGTATAAATGGAGGATTAAGAAATCTTATGTCAATAATGTATAGCTCTGGGCAATAGCTTAATATATTAACACATGGTGATTTTGCAGTGGCATATTGCTTTTCTCCAGAGCTGTTAAGAGATCAATTGTCATAGTTCATCTGTATGTAAAGAATCCAAGGTGAAAGCTTTGACTTAAATCTGTCACTGCTCATAGCAGCAAGTAATTCATAGGTAGTAACTAGGATGCAGTCCAGGAGACCATTAAGGAGCCTAGTCCAAATTCCCGACTGCCCCAGATCCGTGTCTGATTAGGTGACTTGATTAAGGTCACACAATAAGCAAATGAAGGAGGAAAGATTCAAACTCTGTATCCTTGGCAGAAGAAGCATCTTGTTTAACAGTTTCGGACTTTAGTCCATTTTACTAATTGCCAGATTAAAAGGGAAACTAGAAATGTTCTTCTCTTCCATTGTAACCATTAATCTGAAGTAGTTACTTCATTTGCTCTGCAACCTGTGGGTATCGGATCCGATCTCGGATCCGAGCCAGCAGCTTTCCAAGCTACAAGATCCGAGCTCCTAGCTCCTCCCCTACCCATAATCCCCTGCTATATGCTACATTACCTCAGATCGTTTTTTGAAGCAGCTACTTTTAAAGAGCTCCTTGGCTTTTTGGTGAGATTGAACCTTTTTCTTCTTTGTAAAAAAAAATAAATAAATAAATAAATCTTTTCTTGTGTGTGTTTAGTTTTCTTGGGTTAGTTAGCGAAAGTGTAATTAGTTAGGTACCTTTGTTCCCCCTTTCTAACTAGTTTGTTTCTGTTAGTTCCCGCCTTTCACCCTCCCCCCTCTTAGTGTTTGGGTGTGTTTTTTGGTGTGAGTGGTGTTATGGCTGAAGGGCCTAAGGCGGTGTTCTCAAAGTGTACTGAGTGTGGCCATAAGCTTTCACCGGCGGATGACCACACTCAGTGCGTTTTATGCTTGGGGGTGGCCCATTTGTCATCGGCCTGCACAATCTGCGCGACCTTTAATCCCCGAGCTATTAGGGACAGGAAGAACAGGCTGTTCCTGGCGGGCTTGTTGCCTCAGGAATCAGCTTCTTCTTCCTCCCCCTCTCAGGCACAGGCTGTCTCCACAGCCCTCGTGCCTTCTGGGCCCCCGACTCAACCTGGGACTCAACCTCCCTCTCTGTGTTTGAGTTCAGGGGATTCAGGTACCTCCACTACGGTGGAAAAAAGGCACAAAGACAAGGGACGTAAGTCCCACAAAAGGCGGGCTGAGACTCAACCCTCAGCCCCACTGACTGTCTCCCTCGAGGGGCTACGGATCCTCCCCCTCTCAGCTCCGTTCACCTTGTTTTTCTCCGGAGCTGGAGGAGGAGGATCGGTCCCCCTCGGTCATCGAGGCGACCCTCCCGGCCCGCCTCGACGACTTCTTCAAGGTCAACAAGAAGCCTCACCAAAGCAGATATGGATCGGATGATGCGCCGATTCATCCAGACCCAAATGCAGATGGGGGTGCTCTTGCCCCCCCCTGGGGGGGAGCACGGCCCCCATATTTGCTCCGATTACTCCTTCTCCGACCCATTTTCGGGTCTCGGAGTTATCGGATCTGGGCCCTTTCGGAACCGGGGATTCGTCGGCGCCGATAGCTCCAGTCGCTTCGCCGACTGTGCCTTCGAGTCTGTCAGATCCGAGCTCTTGGGGCCGAGGGCTGAGCATCAGATCCGGGGGAGCTGGTGTGTCTTCGGCTCCATTGGGTTCGGAGCACACCCCTCTCTCGGCTCCGGCTGCATCGGCTCCGACCCCGATCCCTACCTCGGAGCTGAGGAGATTGCTCTCGGAGCCTGGCGAGAGTAGCTCTCCTTCGGCTTTTGAGGTTGTGGAGAGGGTACTGTCGAGGACCTCCAGGTCCCCGGTCCGGGCGTCGGATCCTCCCGTACCCCCGCTGTATGTGGGTCTATCCTCCATCATCTGACCATCGGGACAGCCTGCCCAAGCCCTCCAGTTGGTTCCCTTAGAGGAACAGGACCCCGTTGAGCCCTCTTCGGACAGTCCCACCGAGGAGGTCCCTCGAAAACATCAGTGCAAGAGGAGGCACCTGGACTCCCCCGAGTCCGTCACAACCGACACGGATTTAGATGAAGGGGAGGGTTCCCCAAGGTCACCCCCCCCGAGGATGTCTCCTTCGGAGACATCATGGAAATGTTGCGTATTAGAGGGGGGGTGGTCTGCCCAAAAACCTTCCGCAGATGAATCCGTGTTCCTGAATGCGTTTGAGGCAGGCCCTTCTACCTCCTGAGTGTCCCCCCCGGCTGACCCCCTGGTAGACCTCATTACTACCAGGGCGTGGAAGGAGCCCGACACGGTGGAGCCTATCCCAAAGCGACCCAACAAGATCCTTAGCCCCCCAGTGGATAGATTGTCTTGGGCCAAGGGAACCCCAGTGGATGCCATGCTGGTGGCGGCTGCCACCAAGAGAGAACTCGCACAGGAGAGTTCTTCGGTTCACCCGCCAGATAAGGAATCTCGAGCACTGGACCGCATTGGGAAGCGGATGTTTAGTTCAGCGACCTTTTCCGTAAGGGCGCTTAACTACATGGCACATACCATTAGGCTGCAACGAGACTTAATTAAGAAATAGCTGCAGCCCCCCCCGGAGTCCATGTTGGTCGAGGACAAAAAAGTTTTCTCGACTCGTATGGCCACTCTAAAGTCCATCTCTAACACGTCCATGCGTCTACTCTCCCATGCCACGGAGGGAGCCGCTAGGGCCAGCGGAGCCGGGGTCGTCTTGCGACGTCACTCCTGGCTCCGTCTTTGCAATTTCATGGATCCCTTCAAGGCGTCCTTCGCGAATGCACCCTTTGACGGATCTTCGCTCTTCGGCAAGACCGTTTGCGAGACGCTGGTCCAAAGCGAGAAGGATGGGAAGACGCTGTCTGCCATCGGGGTCCGCTTCTCTAATCCCCAATGATCCTTTTTAGGAATCGGAGGGGACAAAAGAAGCTGTGGTTCCGTAAGTCCCAGCAATCCCATCCAGCTTCGTACCCCTCGTCCTCTAGAGGCAGAGGAGGACAAGGAGGACGCCGGCCCAGAGGCAGAGGGGACCGCATAACTTCGGGTCCAGGGAACCTTTCCCGGAAAGACCCACGCAGCAGCCCTGAGGGCTTACCCGGCTGTCCCTCTCTGGAGGCAGTCGGGGGGGCAGTTGTCGGAGCACCTGTCAAACTGGGAGTCCATTACGACAGATCGATGGGTGCTCCGCATCGTATTCAGAGGTTATACCATCCCCTTCATAAACCACCCTCCCTCGACCAGACACCTCCCTGATGTTCCACCCGATCGAAGGGAGGCAGCAGCTTCAGAAATCCTGAAGTTGCTAGAAAAAATAGCCATCCAGCCCGTCCCCCCAGACCAGTCCGGATCAGGTTATTACTCCAGGTTCTTTTTAGTGCCAAAAAAGACGGGGGACCTCAGACCCATTCTAGACCTCTCTGCTTTGAACCTGTTCATTCCCAAAGAAAAGTTCCGGATGGTCACCCTCCAATCTATTCTCCCCCTCCTGCGGCAGAATGACTGGATGTGCTCGATAGACCTCAAGGATGCGTACTACCACATATTCATGGACAGACGATCCAGAAGGTTTCTCCGCTTCCGGCTTGGAGCCAGTCATTACCAGTTCAGGGTTCTCCCGTTCGGCCTCACCTCAGCCCCCAGGGTGTTCACCAAGGTCATGGCAGTGGTTGCAGCCCACCTGAGACTTCAGGGCATTCAGGTCTTCCCGTACCTAGACGACTGGCTCTTTACCGCCACCAACAGGCATCAGCTCTGCCTGGCAAGAGATTATGCTCTGACCCTTGCCCAGAGCTTAGGCATCTCTGTAAACCTCCAGAAATCCTCTCTTTGTCCCGTACAGGTCCTGGAGTTCATAGGGGCCAAGTTAGATACCCGCATTTCTCGATCAATGCTAACTGCGGACAGGATAAACAGCTTCTCATGTCAGGTGCTAATTCTTCTTCAAAGCCCGGCCCCGAAGGCAGAATTAGTTCTGAGGGCACTAGGATCTATGGCAGCAGCGATCACTCTCGCCCTTCTTGCGCATCTGCGAATGAGGATTCTGCAGTGGACCCTTCAAGTTCAGTGGTCCCTGCTACTCCATCCGTTGAATACTCCAATTCCCCTAAGCAGAGTTTGCAGGCACTCCCTTCTTTGGTGGCTCCACGCCCCAGAGCTAAAGGAAGGGAGGCCTTTTGTTGTCCCCCCCCCCCAAGCCACGCTGACCACGGACGCTTCTCGCCTCGGGTGGGGGGGGCATTGTTCGGGCAGAACTGTCCAAGGCACGTGGACTCCCCTCAAGACCGCTTTGCATGTCAATGTCCTAGAGATGAGGGCGGTGCTTCTAGCGTTGCAAGCTCTCCACAACCTTCTACCTCTGGGGACTATTGCAATCCAGACAGACAACATGTCAGTGGTCTGGTACATTAACAAGCAATGAGGAACCAGGTCCTACCCACTTTGCCGGGAAGCTATGAGAGTGTGGGAATGGGCGATATCCACCAACCGCTTTCTGGTAGCAATGCACATTCTGGGTCGGTCCAACATTTTGGCGGACAAACTGAGCAGAGTGATTCTCACTCCGTACGAGTGGTGTCTCAGTCCATCAGTTGCGAAGCAGATCTTCCGCAAATGGGATTGGCCTTGCGATCTTTTTTCTTCTCCCTTAAACACAAAATGCAGCGAGTACTTCGCAATACTTCCCCCCCGAAGGGGAGAATCCCGGAGACGCTCTAGTCCATGCTTGGCCGTCCGGTCTACTGTATGCTTATCCACCCCTTCCGCTCATGACCCAGTTCATACAGAAAGCCCGTCGGTTGGGGAGCACAGTTATCCTCATAGCCCCATTCTGGCCTCGCCAGATCTGGTTCCCATACCTGCGGTCTCACAGTGTATCTCCGCCATGGATACTGGATCCCATTCCAGACCTGATTTTACATCCGGCGGGATTACAAACCCCGAACCTGGTGAACCTCAAGCTTGCGGCTTGGTTGCTCCAGTTCCACTGATGGCTAGGACTCCCGGAATCTCATCTCCTGTTAAGGCCATTCTAGTCGCAGCACTTAAGCCGACTACTAGGAAGATTTACTACAGCAAATGGAAACTCTTCTCTGTCTGGGCCAAAGATGGAGGCCTAGAGGCCTGGATCCATTTACAGTTCCTATTCCTACTATTCTAGACTTCCTGTCTCTGATATTCAAACAAGGAGCAAGTGCCTCAACAGTTAAGGTGCAATTGGCAGCCATCTCCCATTTCCATGTGGGAGACGGACTAGGATCTTTGGCTTCTACAAAATTATGTAAAACCTTCTTACGGGGCGTTTTCCTCTTGAAGCCTCCGGTGAAAGTGGTGGTGCCTCCATGGGATTTGGCCTTAGTCTTACAAGCCTTGACAGGCCCACCCTTTGAACCCGCGGTTTCGGTTCCATTAAAGTTCTTGTCCTGGAAAACAGCCTTTTTGGTTGCCATTACTTCAGCCAAAAGGGTATCAGAACTTCAAGCCTTATGTATGAAGCATCCTTATCGCATTTTTCATAAGGATAGAGTGTTCCTCAGGACTAATCCGTCGTTCTTACCTAAGGTGGCTTCGGAGTCAAATATCAATCAATCAATAAACTTACCCGTGTTCTTCCCAAATGTTCAGAATAAAGGAGAATACACATTGCATAAATTGGATGTGCACAGACAACTGCGTTTCTACCTGCACAGGACTAAGGATTTTCGCAAATCGGACCAGTTGTTCTTGTCTTTTGCTAAATCAGCCACGGATAAGGCCATTTCCAAAGTGACTATAGCAAATTGGATTTGTCAATGCATAGTCCACGGGTACTTATCTGCAGGCAAACCGGTTCCTACGGGAATTCGCGCTCACTCTGCGAGGGCTGTGGCCACCTCTGCAGCCTTCTGGTCTAGGATCCCCTTGGATGACATATGCTCTGCAGCTGCCTGGTCCTCTTCACATACGTTTATTTCTCATTATAAGTTGGATTTGGTATCGAGAGGTAGGGCTTCCTTTGGCTCTGCGGTGCTTCGGAATATCCTTCCATAGGCCACCCAGGGTTTCTCCCTAGGTAGCTGGGGACTCTGTCCCACAGGTTGCAGAGCAAATTAAGTAACTACTTCAGATTAAGAAGTTATGTACTCACCATAACGTTCCATCTGAGTAGGTACTTCATTTGTCTGCAACCGACCCCCCCCTGCCATCCCCCGAACCTTTCGGGATTCCTGTTAAGAGATCTTGTTCTGCCTTAGGACAGTTTATCTGGTGTTGCTTCCTCTATCGAAGGTAGGTGTTATGTAAGAGGCAAAAAATTCGATCTGAGGTAATGTAGCACATAGGGGATTATGGGTAGGGGAGGAGCTAGGAGCTCGGATCTTGTAGCTTGGAAAGCTGCCGGCTCGGATCCGAGATCGGATCCGATACCCACAGGTTGCAGACAAATAAAGTACCTACTCAGATGGAACGTTATGGTGAGTACATAACTTCTTTATTTGTTTGTATGCCACCTTCTGCTCTACAATAATAAATCCTAATGTCCCCACCCCTTCTGAAAATAGAAAATGTATTTCCCCTGTCCTGTGTGTCTGTTTCGGTCAGCATCCAGATCTCTTGAGACAGAAGTGGTAACTGTTTATTCCACTCATACTCCTTTTTGTTTGTTTTTAGTCTCATTCACTGTTATATACTTATATTTAGCATAAATAGCTTCATACTGGGATGACAAACATCTGATTGTGGAACCTAATACTGAAAATTAGTACTAGAAATACAAAGTTAGTGACAGATAAATTACATTGTACCTTCTAAGATTATATAGTAAACTTTCTCTTATTGCTAGGAAAAGTCTGTTAACTTCCTTCAAGTAAATATAAATATATATATATATATATATATATATATATATATATATATATAAAATGTGTGTGTGTGTGTGTATACGTACCTCTCAAGTGCACCTCATTACGAGGAACACACCTCATGTTCATCGTGTTACCCTGCTGCAGTCATCACACTTGGGTTATCCCACCGTCAGGCGGTCCCGCAGTCGGCCAGAGTTCCAAAGTCTTGGTCCAGCATCGGTTGCTGTCGCTTCTTCCCTGACGTCAGTGCACCAGGGGTATATAAGAGGCATCCGACGCCATTTTCTTCAGTCTTTCTTGGTGCGCGGTGCCCGAAGCAGAAGCAGTTCGCAAGTGCCGGTCGGCCGACACCTGAGATTTTCGAATCGAACTTCAGTCCGAAGTCTTCAATAAAGCTAAGTACCCCGTTGGGGAACCTTTTCTTGCCTCAGTCCGATGTCAGAAAAAGTTAACAATTGCATTTCTTGTGGGAAGCAAATACCTCATAAAGACTTCCATTCTTATTGTATTCCTTGCCTAGGCCCAGACCACGACGTCACAGGTTGTCAGTTTTGTGCTAGGTTTAATAAACGAACTGTCAAACGCGGTTTTGACTTCGCACAACATTACTTTGGTAGGAAATTTAATTATATCATGCCGTCGGAGCAGCCGACGACCGGCATGCATAAAAAACGCAAGGATAAGGACAGGCAGCCTAGGAGCAAGCCAGACTCCGAGGCCTCTGCTGGGCCTGTCGCCGGTTCTCCGGTTTTCAGTGAGGCGCTTACGCAGACCCTGACAACTGCAGAATTGGAACCCCAGACAGCTGCGAATTCTCAAGCGGAGTGTACTAGGCCGTTGCAGCCATCTTCATTAGGCCCTTCCGACACCGGAGCAGAAGGAGATTCCTGTGTAGTAGAAACGCCTTCGGTTGCAGAAGGTGTCTTCAGACCGACTACACTCACCATTAAATCTTATGCTAAGCTTAAAACTCCATTAAAACCAAAAAAGACTGTACATCAGTCTACAGTTAAAGGCCCCATGCCTAAGAAACAGATGCTTAAGATGGCTGAAGATTTGATTACCCTAATCTGGGGTTCCCATCCCCCTCCAGATAAAAGACCAAGACAAGAGGAGGATTATGCTTCCTCTGACCAGGCTTCAATTTCCTCAGATTCTTCTGAGGGACAGGATTACACTTTTCCCCCTTATGAAGACTCTGATGCTGAAGACTCTATTCCCTTAGCATCTCCCCCTGAAGACTACTCCTTTGGGGAAACTTTACTCACCATGAGGGAACATTTCCACTGGGAAGGACAGGACTACTCTGATGCAAAGAAAAGGCTCCAAGAGTTCCTTTTACTACCCCAGCACAGACCACTTGCTACCCCTCCAGTTTTAGACATTGTGGATGATGTTTACTTAGAGTCTAGTCTAAATCCAGACTCTCTACCGCCTGCTCCAGCCAAACCAGACAGATACTACAGAGTACCTGACTCTCACAAATTCCTTTATAGAAGCCCTGTGGCTGATCCAGAAACAATTTACCAGGGTCTCAAATGGATTCCAGAGCCCAAGATAGATGGGGGAAAAAAGATATACACCTCAGCTACTCTGGCTATGAGAGCATTAAATTGTCAGTTTCACATGCTGAAATATCAGCAATTCCTAATGTCTCAATTAAAACAAAAAATGAGCACACATTCTGAACAGTCTGAATTCAAGGAATTGCAGGATCTGTTGCATGCAGCTGAACAGGTGGGCAAACATACTTTACAATGTGGGTTTGATTCATTGGAAGCTTCATGTAGAGCAGCTGTTACTGGGTCTGTCATACGTAGACATGCTTGGTTAAAAGAACAAACCCTACCTGATCATGTTAAAGCAAAATTATTGGATGCACCTTTACAGCAGGATGTCTTATTTGGTGTCAAAGCAGAAGAGGTTTTAAAGAAAATGGAGGATAAGGCAAAGTCTATGCAGACGGTCAAGGATTTTTTACAGGTACAACCCCCTCGTTTCAGCAGAAATTGGCCAACAAAAAACTGGTCCTTTCCAGCTTCTGACAGATCACAGAGGGGCAAATACAGACGCCCAAGGGGCAGAGTTCAGTCCCAAGGCCCTTACAAACCTCGCCAATGGGGTACTGCTACCCAGAAGGGAGGAGAAGACTGGTGCCAAGCTAGCAGAGGACAAACACAATGACTCAACCCTCAAATTACCAAGTAAATCTCTCTTGGCAGCTCCCTTGGGAGGAAAATTAGCACTTTTTGCAGACAACTGGCACATCATCACAAAAGACAAATAGGTCCTAAACATTGTCTCACAAGGATACAGATTCCACTTTCATACCTTGCCAAGGATAAAAGGAATGCCAAACCTGCCACCGAATCAATGAGCGGAAGCACAAAAACAAATTACAGCTCTCATGGACATGAGAGCCATTCAACAGGTACCTACACAGGAGCAAGGACAAGGATTTTACTCAAGACTCTTTCTAGTCCCCAGAAAGGACAAAGCATGGAGACCCATTCTGGATCTTTCAGTTCTGAACACCTATCTGCAAGTACCAAAATTCAAGATGCTGACACTACAGCAGCTTCTTCCCATGCTGGGCAAGAAGGGCTTGGCTAGTAACACTGGATCTCAAGGAGGCATACCTGCATGTCCATATCAGACAAAATTGCAGAAGATACCTCTGCTTCATTGCAGGTTCAACCCATTATCAATTCTCTGCACTGCCCTTTAGCTTTTCTACTGTGCCCAGTGTCTTCACAAAATGCCTGGCACCAGTAATTGCATACTGCAGACAAAGAGGAATTCAAATATACCCATACCTGGACGGCTGCCTTATTCAAGCAGAAAGCAAGGACATTCTTTTAAAGCATCTGGCATTTGTCAAACACCTTCTAAGTTGCCTAGGGTACACAGTAAACGAAAAGAAATAAAAGCTAGTGCCCTCCCAAAACATAATATTCCTGGGTGCCAGCTTGAATACAATGGCCCAGATGGCTTATTTCATGCCAGACAAGCAACAACAGCTGACTCAATACTTCAAAATAATGGCAACAAAGACCCAACTCCCTGCAAGAAAAATTCTGCAGGCCTTGGGTTCATGGCATCTTGCATTCTACTAATACCATTTGCAAAACTGCATATGAGGAAATTACAATGGTACCTGAAAAGCGTATGGACTCAGCACAGCCACAGCTTAGAAACAATGATACCACTCATTCCCTGCCTTCAACAGGAGTTTTTATGGTGGGCACAGGCATGTCACCTCAACAAGGGCCAGCCTTTCACCTTACCCACAGCCAGGCAAATGTTAACAACAGATGCATCGGACTATGCCTGGGGAGCACACATGGCAGGACAGTGCATTCAGGGCAAATGGACTACAGATCAAAGGCATCTGCATATCAATCAAAAAGAAATGGTAGCAGTACAGAATGCCCTAACAGCCTTCAAGGATCTCTTACACCCAGGACAACTAATAATAAAGACAGACAATACCACAGTAATGTGGCACATAACCAAGCAAGGGGGCACACATTCCTACCCCCTATGCAGGCAAGCAATCACCTTGTGGAACACAGCACTGTCTTACAAGTTCAACTACAAGCACAATTCCTGCCAGGAAAGAAAAACACATTGGCAGACAACCTAAGCAGAAACATCATGGATCCCCACGAGTGGAAACTAGATCCACAAGTATTTGCAATGATAACTCAAAAATGGGGACGCCCAGACATAGATCTGTTTGCCAACCCCCAAAACTACCAACTTCAAAAATTTTGCACAAGCACATTCCACCCACAAGCTTGGAAAGTGGGCACCCTCTCATTCAGTTGGAAAACATTAACAGTGTATGCCTTTCCTCCGCTGCCTCTTCTAGCAAAGGTTATGCTGAAAGTCAGATTAGAGAGGCCACAAATGATACTCATTGCACCAGACTGGCCACGCCAGCACTGGTATCCAATTCTAAGGAACATGGCCCACGGCCCACCATGGATTTTACCACAAATTCCTCACCTGCTCACCCAGCGAAGACAATCAGATTCTACACAGCCAGCTCAAGACTTTAAACCTGGCTGCATGGCAAATTACCTAAACAACCAGCCAACACCTCTATCCAAAGCTGTTATGGATGTCATTCTGGAGGCCAGGAGGCCTAGCACCAGGAAAACCTATTCAGACAAATGGAAAAGATTTTGCGCCTGGAACCAGGCTAAAGGCCAAAATCCCCTTGATCCAAACATTCCTCAGATTCTACAATATTTAACCGAGATGTTGCACAAAGGACTTTCCTTTTCATCTATTAAGATCCATGCCTCAGCAATTTCAGCCCATTGCAACACGGATCCTCCTTTTATTTTCACATCCACTCCTAAGACAGTTCCTCAGAGTAGCTAAGAACATAAGACCGCCAAGGAGAGCACCAAACCTACTTGGGATCTCAACTTTGTTCTGGAAAAGCTTACACTTCCGCCTTTTGAACCAGCTCTTTCAGCTGATTTAAAATTTCTTTCATGGAAAACTTCCCTGCTGCGAGCAATAACATCAGCTAGAAGAGTCTCAGAACTACAGGCACTAATGGCAGTGGAGCCTTTCCTCATTTTTCATCAAGACAGAGTCTCTCTACAAACTAACTCTTCCTTTATGCCAAAGGTGGTATCCAGTGTGGCCCTAAACCAAACCATTCATTTGACCACCTTTTTTTCCAAATCCCCAGAACAAAGGAGAAAGACTCCTGCACTCTTTGGACATTCACAGGCAATTACGTTACTACTTGGACAAAACTAAGGCTTTCAGAAAATCTGACCAGCTCTTTGTAGCCTATTAAAACCAACAAGCGGTTCCTGGTTGATCCAGTAACGTTTATTGCTCACACTTGATAAAAACAAAAATTCAAAAACACTTCATCAATACATACTATGTACTTAGCGCTTTCACCCACAATGAATCTGGGTTTCTTCAGAGTACATATTTTAATTTTAACATGCACAAACTTGTTTTAACATTTTATAACAAGTTTTAACAAAATACATGCCCTTTTATACAAGTTAATTAGCATATATAATTACACCAGTTTTTTATATAAATAGCTATCTCATAATGTTTTTTTATATGTTTGAAATCATAAATATTCAATGAACTATACAGCAGTACATTCACTAGGATGAAATACAGAAGTATTTCATTAACATCATTAGTACTATGACTTACAGTACTACCACTATTATTGTTATTAACATTTTTATTTTTTAAAGCAAATACTATAAAACCCCAAGGTATCATAAATCACTTATTGTTAGATTAGTAGGCGTTGGGTTTAATCAATTAATCTAATTAATCAATTAAGCAAGCTATAAAATGTTACATCTGAGACCTTACATTTGTACTCTGAAGAAACCCAGATTCATTGTGGGTGAAAGCGCTAAGTACATAGTATGTATTGACGAAGTATTGACGAAGTGTTTTTGAATTTTTGTTTTTATTAAGTGTGAGCAATAAACGTTACTGGATCAACCAGGAACCGCTTGTTGGTTTTACCAGTCATCTCTTTGGGAGTCCTTCATTTTCGTTTGTGATCGTGGTTCCAGGGTTATCAGGTAGCGTGGCTGGCTCGCACAGTTGCAAAAGGAACTGGTACCTTAACGTGCTTTTGGAACTAACTGATTGTTAGACTTTATCATATATATTTTTTGTCACTATGGAGTCACTGTTAAAACAGCATTTAGCTGCAACACAACGCCTTATTGATTTAATACAAAAGAAATTCGATAGTAACACTGATGAACTCAATGTTACTCTTACGGAAACGCAGGAACAACTCTACACACTGCACTCGACACTGGGTAGCAGCCCTACATCTCCGTCGGCTAGCAATGGTTCAACGAACTCAATTGGAGGTGACAAACGGAAGAAGGAAGCAAACACCAAGAAGGTAATACCTCCGAGTACTACTTTGAACGCTGGGGACGGGAGAGCTAACAATGACTACCAGAGGAAATTTGGCAACATTATGGACATACTTCAAGCACCGAGTTTTAATAAGATACCGAGAGGCGATATGAAGGACATGGGAACTTTAAACCAACAAATCACGGAGTTTGAAAAGACTCTAAAACAGTTCAAGATCTTGCAAATGAATAATGCCTTTCTTGAAACGTCACTAGAACTTGAACAAGTACCGAAAGGTTTGCGCATATTTAAATTGCCTTTTGGTTTTTACCATGACAGTGAATTGTTTGGTGAATTAACAGCACTATTTGACCGTACAGGACTTGATTTGTTAAAAATAATTATTAAGAATAACAATTTAAGGCTAAGTAAACTGAATAGCAAACTATTAGAAATGGATAACAGCATACGTAAAGATTTATTGTTTGATTTAAACAAGCATAGGATTGATAATGTATTGAAGGACATGGACAACTTTGTTTTAAGAGGGTTAGAACACAAAAATAAGAAATTATTTAGAGACAGCAACGATTATGTTAATAAAAAGGCATACCATCATTTTAAAGATTTTAAACTTTTTGCTAACAAAAACAGCAATGGGAGGCCATCTTCGAATACTGAAATGAATACAGATTTGACTAGTGATTATAGAGTCTTTAATACATATAATAATGGGAATAATTTTAGACAAAGTAAAAGGAAAGCGGCGTATACAAATACAAATAGGGACAATGAGGTTTTTTTTAGAGCAACCCCCATTAAGGAGGTCCGAAAGGATTCGGGACAGATATCAAGAAAGACAAAATTGATATCAGAATCAGGGGGACACAATTCACTACAGAACAAACTCTTACTATTAGATGAGTTAACTAACATCTCATTAGAGTTTTCTGTAGATTCATCCAAACCAGAAGAGACTTTACACAATAATGAAGTGAACTATGATCATGAAGTTACAGAAGATGTTGTATGTGATAGTGTGGACAATTTGGAAGTTTTTAGAGTTTATGATAATACATTGGAAAACAGTGTGACGCAAAATCAAGAAATATGTAAAGTGACTAAAAATGGAGGCTTTAATATATATAATTACAGTGAATTGAATTTAAACAGTGGCCATATGGCTTTATTTAAAAGAGGTTTCACATTTGTCCCCAATTTTACTAGTGATATAGGAAAAATATTGATTAATTTAAAAGTTTACAGTAGGTTACTAAATCTAAAAATGTTCTTTGCAAAAGAAAATACACCAGTAAACTTTGACACAGACACTATAACACTTAAAAGATCAAGTACATTCATACCACCCAACAATCCAGTTGTATATGTATTTGAATCACTGTGTGAGTCACAAATACGTAGGGAGTTGAAAAGAACACACATGAGAGTGGACAATTTAACTGATACAGAAAGAGTCTGTTTAAAAGAACTTAGTAAAAACAATAACTATAGGATTATGAAGCCAGATAAAGGTGGCGGAGTAGTAATAATGCCAAAGACGGATTATGTAAACAAAATGACAATAATGTTAGAGGATGAAGACACATATACTAAAGTTTCTAAATTTGAGGTGAACAGAGCGTACACCAAGATTGATTGGTTATTGTACGACTATTTAATGGAAAGTATCATAAATAAACAAGAACATGACTTTCTTATGGTAGAACATCCCATCACTCCCACTATCTTTGGCATCCCTAAAATACATAAGAATATAGATAACCCACCACTTAGACCGATTGTATCAACAAAAAAGTCAAAATTAGAAACAATTGCCAAGTTTATAGATTACCACTGTAAAGAGATTATTGTGCATTTCCCACATATCATCAAAGACTCATGGGAGTGTTTGGACAAACTCAGCAAATTCAATTTAAATTACACAGGTGAGAAGTTTATTATGATAACTGTAGATGTTATTAATTTATTTAGTATTATTCCACACAACGAGGGTTTGGAATATTTTGAGAAAATTATGGACAAATACAGTGGAATCCACACAGTAAGAAGGAAACTCCTAGTTGAGTTCATGGATATGATTTTGAATAATAATTATGTATACATGGAAGGAGAATACTATAAACAAAGTACAGGAGTGGCAATGGGGGCAAGATGTGCCCCCATTTATGCCAATTTAGTCCTAGCACAGTGGGAAATAGAAAAAGTTTTTACATCTAGTTTTTGGAATAATATATGTTTCTATGTAAGATTTTTAGATGACATTTTAATTTTTTGGAAAGGTGAAGAAAAAGACATTACTGAGTTGATACACTATTTAGATAGAAGTACTTCCTTTTTAAAGTTTACATTTCAAATACATAAAGATTATTGTGATTATTTAGATATAAGGATGTATATTAAGAATGGTAAAATAGAGTCCAACATATTTCGTAAAAAAACACATTCCAATACATACCTACACTATGAAAGTACCCACCCTTATTTCCAAAAGGAAAACCTTGTCAAAGGACAGATGGTTAGACTTTCACGGATCATAAGTGAAGACAGCAATTTTTTGGAAGAGATAAGAATTATCAAAGAAATGTTTATAGACAGGGGTTACCCACAGAAAGAACTTGACAATGTACACAAAGAAGTGGTGGGCATGAGGAATACTAAATATAAACCAATTATTCACTATGGTTTATGTAAAAAACAAACAGCATTGAATTCCACAGACAGCAGAGAAGCCTTTATTATACCGTACAATGAAAATTCAAGGGCATTAGTTAGAATTTTAAATGACACATGGAATTGTGTGTTTAACAGTAAAAAAGAAATTAAAGAAACATTAGGTCCTTATCCAATGATTACGTACAGTAGGGGGACAAACTTGAAAGAAATTTTTGAAAGTGTTGGTAAAATTCATGAATACAATACATCAAAAATGACAAAATGTGGGTTATGTAAAACTTGCAAATTTATTAATGATGGCCCCTATACCATGGTACAAGGGTACGGGAGAACAATACAATGTCCGGGACATTGTAACTGTAACACTAAAATGGTTATTTATGTAGCCAACTGTACATCATGTCCCGGATTCTATGTTGGCAAAACTAAGAGAAAATTAAGAGAGAGAATCCTGGAACACATGAGGGACATTAAACATAAAAAAGAAACAAATTCTCTTTATGTGCACAGCACCACTTGTACCAATTTTAAAAGATTTTTATTTTTCATTATAGACAGGATTTACAATCCCTGGGAAAAGGAAGGTGATCTGGATAATTTATTGTTAACAAAGGAATGTTTGTGGCAACTTAGATTCAATGCCAGTGCAGAACCAGGGTTAAATGCACATATAAGTATTGCTAGTGTTTTGAAACACAAATCCATTTGTATTTAACAATGCTGCTGATACTAAATGTTCTTAAATTACATGTATATTACCTATTATGTATAGGAATGTAACATTTTACATAATTTTCTCATACCCTGTATTCAAAAAGTATTTAAACATTAATTATTCTAACTTATTTTTATAATCTTATTTATATATGTATTTAAATTTATATTTATATTTGTATTTATAAGTAACCATTTTTTAATATCACATATATACTATATTTTATTTTATATTACCATATAATTTATATATATAATCTATTTATTCATTTACATACAATTATATATTATTAATTTTAACAAGCACAAACTTGTTTTAACATTTTATAACCAGTTTTAACAAAATACATGCCCTTTTGCACAAGTTAATTAGCATATATAATTACACCAGTTTTTTATATAAATAGTTATCTCATAATGGTTTTTTATATGTTTGAAATCATAAATATTCAATGAACTATACAGCAGTACATTCACTAGGATGAAATACAGAAGTATTTCATTAACATCATTAATACTATGACTTACAGTACTACCACTGTTATTGTTATTAACATTTTTATTTTTTAAAGCAAATACTATAAAACCCCAAGGTATCATAAATCGCTTATTGTTAGATTAGTAGGCGTTGTGTTTAATCAATTAATCTAATTAATCAATTAAGCAAGCTATAAAATGTTACATCTGAGACCTTACATTTGTACTCTGAAGAAACCCAGATTCATTGTGGGTGAAAGCGCTAAGTACATAGTATGTATTGACGAAGTATTGACGAAGTGTTTTTGAATTTTTGTTTTTATTAAGTGTGAGCAATAAACGTTACTGGATCAACCAGGAACCGCTTGTTGGTTTTACCAGTCATCTCTTTGGGATTCCTTCATTTTCTTTGTAGCCTATGTTGCAGGATCACAAGGAAAAGCTATCCCAAAACAGACCATTTCAAAATGGATAGGACATTGCATATGTTTCTGCTACACGCATCATGGGAAACCGGTACCTGCTAGCATTAGGTCCCACTCCACCTGGGCTACAGCTACATCAGTATCCTTTCTCAGGGGAGTGTCAACCAAGGATATTCTGGAAGCTGCAACTTGGAGTTCAGTGCACACCTTCACCAAACACTATCACTTGCCTCTATATTCTAAGACTAGAGCTGGTTTTGCCACTGCAGTTTTGCAGGACCTACTAGCTTCTTCTAATCCTGTTTAACTCCACCACCCATCCATAGCTTTGGGATTCAACCCAAGTGTGATGACTGCAGCAGGGTAACACGATGAACATAGTACAGTTGTGTACCTACCGTAAATGTAGATGTTTGAGTGTTCACCCTGCTGCAGTCCAGGTTACCCTCCCTCCATCCCCTCTGAACTAACTAGACTTTATCTATACCTTTCTGTCCTACACAACCTCTGTGGTGTATTTGCTTGTGACTGAAGGTATTGTTTTATTTTTATATGTATATTTTGATATAGCAATATGTATTGCCTACCTATTGGGGGCACCTGACATCTGGGGCAAGAAAAACTGAAGAAAATGGCGTTGGATGCCTCTTATATACCCCTGGTGCACTGACATCAGGGAAGAAGCGACAGCAACCGACGCCGGACCAAGACTTTGGAACTCTGGCCGACTGCGGGACCACCTGACGGCAGGATAACCCAAGTGTGATGACTGCAGCAGGGTGAACACTCGAACATCTACAATTATGGTAGGTACAAAACTGTACTAATTGGTGTCTTAAAAAGTTCATGTTCCTGAAAGTTCCACATTGAATGGGTCTGTCACACATTCAGTTAGGAATTTTTTTAACTGATATCCATGTTAAATAGAAATAAATAATATATATTCATTCATTACAAGATTTTTTTATAAGTAAAAACAACATATTTTAACCATCCTATGACTTTCCTAGTTGAAGTTGTTAATATGTGTTCCACATTTTGCCCATTTGTTCCACATTGAGGCTTAGTGTTCCTCATTTTTAAGATGGAAAGTTGAGAGCTATGTAAATTTTTGTGTGTGTGTATGTGTGTGTATATATATATATATATATATATATATATATATAGATATATAGATATATAGTTTGCTAGCAAAATCTCTAACATCGAAACACATTTTATACACAAACACCAAAGAAATTCCGAATTCCTGAATACTAATTAGGTAAACATGTCAAAAACACGTGAATTTGAAATGATCAAACCAGTGGCTTAAACGTTTCCGAAAGTTTACCTTCCTGCTTCTCAGCAGTATAAACGTACGCGCTGTTCAGTACTTCACATCACTTTAACTCATGTTTTTACAGGGGGACAAGCCCCCCTGCAAATTATATATTCCAACTCCAAGATCGCACTACAGTAAGGAAAAGGGTAAATTTCCCATTCCACACTGTACTGCAATCTCTATTTGTAATGTTGACCTCATATGAGTGAGTGCACAGTGATATTCGCTAAAGAACATTCATATAATTGCAGTTTGGCAATATGGAAATCAGCCAACACACATCAGCATTCTGTGTTTACCTAACTGCAATTTTGCATATATATATATATATATATATATATATATATATATATATACACACATACACACACACACACACAGGAAGTTGAAATACCAACATGGATTACAACAATCAAACTTTCTTTAGGCTAACAAGTTGTAAGCTTGGCTTCTGTGCTCCTATCTCCTTGCTTTATTTTTTTAAACACCTTTATTAAGTTATGACTTAAGACACAGGCACACGTACATTAACTGAAAAAAAAAAAAAAACATATTAACATTTTTCATGCGTTTTACATTATACTATATGTATGTTTTCTTTCTTTATAACAATTATTTACTCCAACATTACATAAATTGCTCAGTGCTGCCTTCCGTTAAACCTCACTCCTCCTCCTATTTAACTTTATTCTGCATGTGTTGTTCTAAAAATTTCCATTTTTGCATGAAATTTGCACATTCCCTTTTCTAAGATCCCACTTCCAGTTCGTTTATCTCTCTTAACAACTTTCAGTATTTCAATTACAGTTGGTTTAGATTTTGATTTCAATTTCTATCTTTTAGCAATTGCTTTGTTGACAGCGTTAAACTTAATAAGATCTTACTATGTCTAGGCAATTCAGATCGTGTGTCCCAGCTCAAAAGAATAATTTCTTTAGTTAAATCTATTTGTCCCTCCCCCCACCAGTGTTTCTGACACACCACTCTGTAGGGAATTTTTAAAATCTGGCAGCTGCTTTATCTTTTCATTCGTAACCCTTCATGCAGGAAATGACACTGTTTGACAGTAGGTAGCCACTCACTTCTCTCTGCCTCTATAAACCTCTCCTTATAATGCCTGCATTCAGTACACCTCAAAACATGTTGCTGTAGATTCGTCACTTTAAAACTCTATTACCGTATCTTTCTTTAACACTATTAGAAATCATGACTCCGTATTTATTTAATTATATTAACTAGAGTAATGGGCTGATCCCGGAAGGACTCATTTCAGACACAAGCTGGGAACACAGCAAAAGAGCATTAAACATACAGTAGTAGAATCTTCAACATTTGTGCTTTGCTAGTGCACACTCTTTTTTCAAACAGTGATTGGCCAGTCATACCTGGGGTGAGCTTATGAATATCACTGCAGTTGTCTAATTTCTTCTTAATAGAAGAAGAAGAAGGTAATGTGTCGCATTGCTTTTTCTGGAGAGGAAGTTTGATCCAGATAAGGGTTAGTCACTGCGTGATGAATCTGTTTTTCCCCCCTGTGTTTTTCTTATTTGTTTAGGCAGGTTTAGAGCTCTGGTTCTAGTGATTGCAGGACCGTTTGATTTGTGGAGAAATGAGGTCTTGGAATGCTGGATCCATAATGGCCCAGAAGGCAAAGCACAGATTGTCCTTCAGGAATCTGTAGGACATTGAATATAGAGACAAGGCTTCCAGCCTTTCACTCAGGTCATTTAGTTCCATAAACTTTTTTGTCAAGAACTTGTGGAGTACCTCTGACCACTTAGTATGTTTAGTTAGGTGCATCCCATTGAGGACATTTTGGGGCATTGTATTCTTTGAGTCTGTGCAGGGCAGAATATAGAAGGGTTAGACGTCTTTGAACCTAAAGGAAATGCCCTTGTGATCAGCTGTGCCTGACAGAATGATTTCCTGACTACTGTTGCAACGTGATGGTCGAAGGAGAGGGAGTTATTTACCCATGTTCCATGGTCTCTCACAGCATCTTCATTTTGGACTGTGTTGTTTTCTTTACTCAAGCTGGATGGTGGATTTGTTTGCTAAATGCAACAATTGCATTTTTTGCATTTAGTTTTAACTAGTTGTCAGTGCACCAGCTGCTAACATATAAGTTCACTTTGTAGGATGTTCATGGTGTTTCACTGTTGCAGTCATTACAATTGGTTATGCTGCTGGCAGGCTACCCGCAGTCGGCCTGAATTCCAAAGTCCTGGTCTGGCGTCGGTTGCTATCTCCTCCTCCCTGACGTCAAGTGCGCCAGGGGTATAAAAGATGCAGCCGACGCCATTTTCTTCTGTCTTTCTTGCCGCGCGGTGCCCGAAGCAAAAGCAGTTCGCAAGTGCTGGTCGGCCGACTCCTGAGATTTTCAAGTTCGAATTTCAGATCCGAAGTCTTCATTAAAGCTAAGCACCCCATTGGGGAAACTTTTTTCTTGCTCCAGACCGATGTCAGAAAAAGTTAATAATTGTATTTCTTGTGGGAAGCAAATACCTCATAAGGATTTTCATTCTTACTGTATTCCTTGCTTAGGCCCTGACCATGACGTTGCTAGTTGTCGGTTTTGTGCTAGATTTAAACAATGCACTGTTAAGCGTCTGTACGATTTTGCATTTCATTACTTTGGCAGAAGATTTAATTATATAATGCCGTTGGAACAGCCGACTACCGGAATTTATAAAAAGCGCAAAGACAAAGAAAAGGACAGGCATCCGAGGTCCAAAACCGACGACAAGGCTTCGGATAGGCCATTTGCCGGTTCTCAGTGAGGCGCTTTCGTAGCCCCTGACGCCCGCTACCTCAGAGCCACAGGCCGCTTCCGACTCCCACATGGAGCCGACTAGGCCACTGGAAACTCAAGGTATTGGACCCTCGGAAACCATTCCCTCAGATGGTTCCGGAGCTGCTGAGCAGGCATCGGCTTCTGAGGGTGTTTTCAGGCCTACACAGTTATATGTGAAAACGACTTCATCTTCAAAGGCAAAGACTAAAGCACCTCTAAAGGCAAACAAACAAGTACAACATTCCCCTGGACAGGCCTCCATGCCTAAAAAACAGATGCTCAAAATGTCCGAAGACCTAATTACTTTGATCAGGGGTTCCCATCCCCCTCCTGATAAGAGACCTAGGCAAGAGACAGAATATGAATCTTCAGATCAGGTTTCCATTTCCTGTGATTCCTCTTCTGAACAGGGATACTCTCTTCCTCCCTATGAAGATTCTGATGCTGAAGAATCTATCCCTTCAGCCTCTCCTCCTGAGGATTATTCTTTTGGGGAGACCCTGCATACTATGAGGGAGCATTTCCATTGGGAGAGCCAAGATTACTCAGAATCTAAGAAAAGGCTCACAGATTTTCTTTTACTACCTCAGCACAGGCCCCTTGCTATTCCTCCTGTTTTAGACATTGTAGATGATGTATTTACAGAGTCCAGTCTCACTCCTGACTCTTTACCACCAGCTCCTGTTAAGCCAGACAGATACTACAGGATTCCTGATTCACATAAATTTCTTTATAAAAACCCTGCTGCTGACCCAGAAACTATATCTCAGGGTCCCAAAGGGGTCAAGGCGTTCACTGCAAAAAACCCTATCCCCTCTGATAGGGATTCAAGGGCCCTGGACAGACGGGGGAAAAAGATTTACACTTCTGCTACCTTGGCTGTAAGGGCCTTAAATTGTAAGTTTCATATGCTTAAATATCAGCAATATCTTATGTCACTACTTAAACAGAAAATGTTGACAAATTCTGAATGTGCAAAAAAACAAAGAAATGCAGGATGTTAAGTTGTCTATCTCGCCTTCATTCTTGCTGGATGGGTTCGGAGCCGAACCTCGGCTCCGACTCGGCCACTCTAAAAGCTCGAGAGCTAGTTCCACCGGCTCGAGGCTCCCCTATATCCCACAATGCTAGGCGGTAACTCCTTAGATCTCGTTTGCCGCTACATCGATCGAGGTGCTTTTCAACCGGCTCGTCAGGTTAGTTTTAAAAACTAGTTGTTATCTTAGATAGACCCCCTTTTAAGTTAGCTTTTCTTCGTAAATTTATAAATTACGTAGTTTCCTTCCATTCCTAGTCCAAATTTTCCACCCAGTCAAAGGGAGCAAGCAGCGCTAGAAATATCAAAGCTGCTTGCAAAAAGAGCCTTTCAACCAGTTCCAGCAGACCAACAAGGGTACGGAATCTACTCCAAATTCTTTTTGGTTCCAAAGAAAACAGAGGACTTGAGACCCATTTTGGATCTCAGCAACTTGAACAAGTCTGTCAAGAAAACAAAATTTCGGATGGTCACGCTGCAGTCCATTCTACCCCTTTTGGGGCGGGACAACTGGATGTGCTCTATAGATCTCCAGGATGCGTACTATCACATCAGAATGAGCCGACGCTCCAGGAGATTCCTCCGCTTCAGGCTGGGAACCAGTCATTTCCAATTCAGGGCCCTGCCCTTTGGACTCACTACAGCCCCCCCCCCCCCCGAGTGTTTACCAAATGCATGGCAGTGGTCGCCTGTCATCTGAGATGTCAAGGATTCCAAGTGTTTCCGCATTTAGACGACTGGCTCCTTACAGCCCCCACCAAGCATCTTCTGCTTCTTGCCAGAGACTATACCTTTCACACATGTCAAACACTAGGCATTTCAATAAATTACGAAAAGTCTGTCTTGTCGCCTTGTCGTGTTATTACCTTCATAGGCGCAAATCTAGACACAGTCAGCATGTCAGCCAGACTCACAGAGCAGAGAATAGCAGACATACACAGACAAGTCTCTCTTGTCTTGCAGAACAACAAAATCAAAGTCAGACTGATCCTGAAGGTCTTAGGGATAATGGCGGCTGCTATCCCTCTCCTTCCTTTAGCCAGATTCCACATGAGAATCTTACAATGGATGCTCTTCACACAATGGTCATACCAACAACTTCCAATGTCCCATTCCATTGCGATAACACAATCGTGCAGGAATCATCTTTCTTGGTTGATCACATCCCCCCAGCTCTTCCTAGGAAGACCCTTTGTTCCTCCCCCTCCGGTTGCTACACTGACAATGGACGCCTCCCTGATCGGGTGGGGGGGGCATTACCAGGGCAGGACGGTCCAGGGCATATGGCAACCTTTCGAACGCCACTTGCACATAAATGTCCTAGAGATGAGAGCAGTGCTTCTAGCGTTGCAAGCCCTACAAGACTCTCTTCCCAAAGGAACTATAGCAATTCAGACAGACAATATGTCTGTAGTGTGGTACATCAACAAACAAGGTGGAACCAGATCCTACCCCCTATGTTGAGAGGCACTCAGACTGTGGCAATGGGCGATTTCTTCTCAGCGGTTTCTGTTAGCAACGCACATTCCCGGGAAGTCCAATGTGATTGCGGACAAATTGAGCAGAGCTATTCTCATGCCTCACGAGTGGTCTCTGAAGAATTCAGTGTTGGACAAAGTCTTTCGAAAGTGGGGCCGACCTTGCTGCGACCTTTTCGCTACTCCCCAAAACAGCAAGTGCGACTATTATTTCACCCTCTTTCCCCAACCAGGCCATCCCAGCAGAGACGCTCTAGTCCACAATTGGCCCCGGGGACTTCTGTATGCTTTTCCTCCCTTTCCACTGATATCTCAACTAATACAGAAAGCCATCGCTCAGAAAGCTTCCATGATCCTCATTGCCCCTTACTGGCCTCGACAGGTTTGGTTCCCATTTCTTCACCGTTATCTGTTGGAGCAACCCTGGCATCTGGACCCAGTTCCAGACCTCTTGACCCATCAGTCGGGTCAGTTGCACCGCTCCCTCCCTTCTCTGAACCTCACAGCGTGGTTTCTCCAATTCCAAATCTAGCCAGGCTTCCTCTAATATCTCACTCAGTTCGAGATATTTTAATAGCCTCTCATAAATCTTCCACTCGGAAGATTTATCATAGTAAGTGGAAACGTTTTTTTCCTATTGGGCGCATTCAAATTCACTGCTTCCATTCAATCAGTTCTAGATTTTCTAGCCGAACTTTTCCACTCTGGTTCGTCTCCTTCTCAATTGGCAGCTATATCTAACTTTCATGTTGGAGTCTCAGAGTCCTCCATTATGTCTCACAAACTCTGCAAAGCCTTTTTAAAGGGAGTTTTTCTCCTCAAACCACCCATCAGGGATCCTCCTCCTCTATGGGATCTCAACTTGGTTCTGACGTCCTTAATTCTTCCCCCCTTTGAACCTGCGGCTTCATGCTCAATGAAATTGCTATCTTGGAAAACACTCTTTATGGTAGCTATTACTTCAGCCAGAAGAGTCTCTGAACTTCATGCTCTGTGTAGTCGATCCCCTTATCTTTTGTTTCATAAGGATAGGGTGTCCTTACGTACCAACTCGTCCTTTTTGCCTAAGGTAGCTTCACCGGCAAATTTGAATCAAACCATTGATCTTCCTGTGTTCTTTCCTAACTATTCGAACAGATCGGAACAAAAATTACATTTTTTAGACGTTCATCGCCAACTTAGGTACTATTTAGACAGGACCAAACAATTTAGGAAGTCTGATCAACTGTTTGTTTCCTATGCAGAAGGCAGAATGGGCCTTCCAGTTTCTAAGGTATCTCTTTCTAGATGGCTTACTTCATTGATTACCTTTGTGTATGAGATCAGACATCAACAGTTTCCAACCAAACCCAGGGCTCATTCAACTAGAGCTTTAGCTACATCTATAGCTTTCCAAGACAGACTACCTATTGATTCGATTTGTGCTGCAGCTACTTGGGCTTCTCCCCATACCTTCATTTCTCATTATAAGTTGGACTTAGCCTCTAGAGACTGAGCCAACTTTGGTTCCACTGTACTCAAGAGTCTGTTCCGATAGGCCACCCGGGACAAGGTGCTAGGGACGCGGTCCCATCCAGCAAGAATGAAGGCGAGATAGACAACTTAACATTTAGAAGTTATGTACCTACCATAACGTTCCATGTTAGTTGTCTTCTCCTCGCCTTCTTTCTTGCGTCCCACCCTCCTTCCCCCTAGCCTGGACAGACCTAGAGGAGTTTGTTTTGTGACCTTTATCCTTTCTACCACCTCTATATATGTATATATATATATATATATATATATTTCCTCAGTCAGGTTTAGGACACCTTTCAGTCAGCCTATAGAGGTGGGTTATCCTTTTTTTTCCATATTATGGAATTTTCCTAGCTGGGCTTAGCTTACAAATGAGATCTGAGGAGTTACCGCCTAGCATTGTGGGATATAGGGGAGCCTCGAGCCGGTGGAACTAGCTCTCGAGCTTTTAGAGTGACCGAGTCGGAGCCGAGGTTCGGCTCCGAACCCATCCAGCAAGAAAGAAGGCGAGAAGAAGACAACTAACATGGAACGTTATGGTACGTACATAACTTCTAATTTTATTGCATGCAGCTGAACAAGTGGGAAAGCATACTTTGCAATGTGGCTTTGATTCTCTGGAGGCCTCCTGCAGAGCCGCTGTTACAGGTTCTGTCATTAGGAGGCATGCTTGGTTAAAGGAACAGAATCTGCCTGATCGTGTTAAAGCAAAATTATTAGATGCTCCATTACAGCATGATACCTTGTTTGGTGTTAAAGCAGAAGAGGTGCTGAAGAAAATGGAGGACAAAGTTAAATCTATGCAAACAGTCAAGGATTTCTTACAGGTTCAACATCCCAGATTTAGCAGCAACTGGCCTGCAAAGAATTGGTCCTTTCCAGTGTCAGAAAGGCCACAAAGAGGCAGATACAGACGCCCCAGAGGTAGATCCCAGCTCCAGGGCTCATACAGGTCTAAACAATGGGGTGCTACTACCTCCAAAAGCGGAGAAGATAAATCACAGCCATACAGGAAACAATCTCAATGACTTTCCCCTACCAGCACCAAGCATTTGTCTTCTGGCAGCCCCTTTAGGGGGAAAACTAGCACTTTTTTCTCAAAATTGGCACATGATCACCCAGGACAAATGGGTCCTGAATATAGTGTCACAAGGCTACAGGTTCCATTTTCACACCCTGCCAAGGGCAAACGGAATGCCAGACCTGCCATACAATCAATGGGCAGAGGCACAAAAACAAGTTTCATCCCTCATGGACATGAGGGCCATTCAGAGAGTACCACAGCAAGAGCAGGGACTAGGATTTTACTCAAGACTGTTCTTGGTGCCCAGAAAGGACAACGCCTGGAGACCAATAATAGACCTGTCTATTCTAAACACATTTCTGGATATTCCAAAATTCAAAATGTTGACTCTGCAGCAGCTTCTGCCCATGCTGGGCAAAAAGGCATGGCTTGTGACTTAAGACTTAAAAGAGGCATACTTGCATGTCCCAATCAGACACTCCTGCAGAAGATACCTCAGATATATAGCTGGTTCAATGCACTACCAATTCTCTGCACTGCTCTTTGGCTTATCTACTGCACCCAGAGTCTTCACAAAATGCCTGGCACCAGTAATTGCATTTTGCAGGCAAAGAGGAATACAAATATATCCTTACTTGGATGACTGCCTTATTCAAGCAGAGAACAAGGACATTCAACTACAGCGTCTGGCGTTTGTAAAAATATTACTAACATGTCTAGGGTACACAGTAAACGTAAAGAAATCAAAACTAGTACCCTCACAGGAGATAATATTCCTGGGTGCAAGCTTAAACTGCCCGGATGGCTTATCTCCCACCAAATAAAGGCAACTGACTACTTATTTCATAATGTTGGCAACAAAGATCCAGTTATCTGCAAGAAAAATTCTGCAGGCATTGGGCTTCATGGCGTCCTGCATTCTGCTAATTCCATATGCAAGACTGCATATGAGGAAACTAGCCGGCCTTAGGCATAGGCCAACTAGGCAGCCGCCTAGGGTGCTGCTGTAGCAGGGGTGCTTTTCCAGTATTTATTTGGTGTAGGTAGACCAGGATGGGGGCACCAGATGGTGTGGTAGGGGGCACTGTGGAGCCCTTTTGCCTAGGGCACCAGTTGACCTAAGGCCACTCCTTGTGGTATCTAAAAAGTGTTTGGATTCAACATTGCCACAGCCTGGAAACAATAATTACCCTCATTCCCTGCCTACAACAGGAGTTTCGATGGTGGGCAAAGGCCTGTCACCACAACAAGGGACAGCCTTTCACTTTACCCACAGCCAGGCAGACATTAACAACAGGTGCATCAGATTATGCCTGGGGGGCACATATGGCAGGAAGATGTATTTAGGGCACATGGCTCGCAAGCCAAATGCATCTACAAATCAATCAAAAAAAGATGCTAGCTGATGTTCATTGTGTTTCATTGCTTCAGTCATTACATTTGGGTTATCCTGCCATCAGGCGGTCCCGCAGTCGGCCAGAGTTCCAAAGTCTTGGTCCGGCGTCGGTTGCTGTCACTTCTTCCCTGACATCAGAGCCACAGGGGTATATAAGATGAAGCCGATGCTATTTTCGTCAATCTTTCTTGGCGCGCGGTGCCCAAATCAAAAGCAGTTCGCAAGTGCCGGCCGACTCCTGAGATTTTCGAAGTCGAATTTCAGAACCGAAGTCTTCAATAAAGCTAAGTACCCCATTGGGGAAACCTTTTCTTGCCTCAGACCGATGTCAGTAAAAGTTAATTGCGTTTCTTTTGGGAAGCAAATACCTCATAAGGATTTTCATTCTTACTGTATTCCATGCCTAGGCCCAGAGCACGACGTATCTAGTTGTCGGTTTTGTGCTAGATTTAACAAATGCACTATTAAACGTCGTTTTGATTTTGCTCACCATTATTTTGGCCAAAGGTTCAATTTATACCATGTCAGAACAGCCGACAATCAGAATATACAAAAAACGCAAAGACAAGGATAAGAACAGGCAGCCAAGGTCAAAAACCGACGACGAAGCCTCTTCCAGGCCAATCGCCGGTTCGCCGGTGCTCAGTGAGGAGCTTTCGCAGCCCCTGACTCCCGCTGCCTCAGAGCCACAGGCCGCCTCCGACTCCTACGTGGAGACAGCTAGGCCTCTGGAAACTCAATGTATTGGGCCTAGGGAAACTATTCCCTCAGATGGGTCCGGAGCCGCTGAGCAGGCATCGGCTTCTGAGGGTGTTTTCAGAGCTTTACCAGAAAGGCTCATCCAGACTCTGCTACACTTTGCTGTGAAGGAAAGGTTAGTTTGCTGTTATTTTTTGTATTTCTGTATTGCCTTTCTATATTTTGAATACTGTAGTTTGTTTTCTTTACCTTGTGTTTTGCTTGCATTCTGTTTTAACAGCATAGTTGCCCGCCTCTTATGTTAATCTGACCATATATCTCATTTCTCTCTACTTTCACTGGCTTATGTGAGTAATCACAAAACCATCACTTTTGAAATCCCACCCCTTCAATTATTTAAATTTATTGGCCATCCTACAGTATTTCATAGTACCAAAATACAAAAGTAACCACCCCTTTCAGTCCATCTTGCTGTTTTAAAAATAGTAACTCTCCACTAAACCTTAACTTTTTAAACAGGTAAAACTCAAGTTACCTACTTTCATATCTAACTTCTCTAGTGCACACTGCAGAGTGCATTCTTTTCAATCTTACCTTTAAGCATCCCTGTTACTAGCACTTTCTCTAATACCTAAAAAGATCATCTCTACTTGACTCCAAGTAGACTTTTCTCTACCTGTTAAACCTAGCACTTGCTCCTACAGTACTTATTACCTTGATACGGCACTCTTATAGATAGCACCCCAAAAAGGCAAACCCCCATTTCTCGGTCACCCACGTCCCCCGGAATCTCTTGTAAAGTTTTCTTGTCTAGTCCTTCTAGCATGTCGAGGGATCAGTTGCTAGTGTCCTCTCCTGCTCAGCTGGTGAACCTGGGAATATTGAGGCAATGTTACAATTGCCTCATGTACACAGACAACCCTCTTCTCCTCCCACAAAACACAAATACATGCGAGAGATGCAACTATACGGCCAAACTGGAGGCTGAGCTCTCTCAACATAGGACTGGCAAGACCAATCAGGAGGAGAAGGTTACCACACACACTATAGACCCAGTCTCACATAGTACCATCACAACCTCAAATCATACACATAAACACACAAAGACATACTCGGCTCTGATCAAAAATCTACCAAAACAGCAGAGGCCACCAAAGCAGACACCCAAACAACCACCACCTCAGAACACAACACCTGCAACACATAGACCTCACAGTCAGTGTGTCAAACAGTCACAGCCCTTAAGGCCAAACACAATGCCAGACACACTAGTCATTGGTGACTCCATAGTCAGACACACTGACGTCCCGCTCACCAGACTGAGTAAGGAGAAGGTCACAGTAAGCTGCCTGTCGGGCGCTAGAATCCGCCACATAACGCAAGCACTCAGGTCTCTCAACAGCAGGTACAAATCGACTCAGTCATTGTCCACGCTGGTGTAAATGACCTGAGACGCACCTCCTTGGACTACATGAAAAGAGACATTGAGGAGCTCTCTGATTATGTAGCCCAGGCAGGTATGACCCTGACCTTGAGCAGTATCCTACCTTCACCAAGAATGATGCCACAATACAGAGATAAGATGATCAGCTTTAACAATTGGCTTAAACTCTGGTGTCATTCAAAGGGGATCCAATGTCTGTCTGCCTGGGATGACATGCTGGACAAGCCACGCTGCTCAAGGGACGGCTTGCACCTGTCACCCTGGGATTCCGGATATTGGCAAAGGCTCTTGCCACCCCATAGTGCCTTTTTAGGCAAGGCTCAAATTCTAAACCTACCACCCTAGAACACAAAAAGGAAAAAACTAAGGGTAATGCTGCTCAATGCCAGAAGTCTAAATCTCAAAACGCACGCACTCGAGGCCCTTCTCAGTATGGAGAACATCGATGTCTGTGCAGTGACAGAAACCTGGTTCAAGGCTCCTGAGAGCACCCCAGCACTATCAGGTTTTACCTCTTATCATGTGTTCCGCCCCAAAGTCCGGACAATACCAAGAAAGGAGGGGGTATCCATATTCATCAAGGACACCCACACCTCAAGACTGGTGGCAACGCACGATGCATCGGAGACCATCCAGGTGCAATTAACCATAGGCAAGACTGCTCTGCAAATTGTAGCATGTTACAGGCCACCCTCACAAACTCAGGAACCTCACATGGCCTTCCTGAAAACACTAGAGGGATAAATGTATCACCAAACACCATCATACTAGGTGACTTCAATTACCCTAATATAGACTGGGAACACTACTCAAGCCCAAACACCCTAGCCCAAAAGTTCCTGGAATTCATAAACTCAAATGCCATGGAACAACTAGTCACCATCCCCACAAGAGGAGAAAACATACTTGATCTCATCATCACGAACATGGGAGCACAATGTTCAACAACCGAAGTATACCCCTCACTGGTGAGATCAGATCACAAACTAATCTCGCTGGAGGTCCTCATCCCACCCCCACCTGAAATAAAAAAAACCACAGTAAAGAACTTCTCGAAAGCCGACTTCACACTTCTAAAGACTAGTGTGGTCTCCTTTAAGGCCCCGAGGCAAGGAAAACAGTACTCAAGCCACTGAATCACTTACAAATGCCTTCTACCAGCACCTGCAGGACTGCATGGATAAGGCAATCCCAAGCAAAACAAAGACTCTTTGTACCAAAGGCAAGCATCCAGTCTGGTGGACCCCAGCCATAAACAAACTCTACAACAAAAGGAGGAAGCTACTACAAGATAGAGCAAAATCCTTAAAAGGTAAGACACCCTTGATCACTATAAGTAAAAAACTAAGAGCTCTCATAAAATCATCCAAAGCAAATTTTGAGAGAAAAATAGCTAAAGACTCAAAAGACAATCATAAGGCCTTCTTTAGCTATGTTAGAAACCTGGGAGGAAACTCCCAGATATGCTCAGAACTAGTTCAAAATGATGTGAAGATTACTGATCCTACAGACATTGCCAACATACTGGCTGACAGGTTCAGTGCAAACTTCTCCCAAAGGAGAGATATCTATACCAAGCTTGCAGCCCCCAGACATCTCCAATGCCCAAGTGAGAACTGCTCTCTCCAAAGCAAAAAACACAGCATCCATGGAACCTGATGGTGTCCCCGGCTGTGTGCTCCACGAACTCAATGAGGAATTAAACCCACAGCTAGGACAGCTGTTTAATCATAGTCTTACCTCTGGATACGCACCCAGGAGTGGCGCACTGCAACTGTGGTCCCACTTCACAAAGGCGGTGCCTCCACCGACCCTGGAAATTACCGCCCATTAGCTTGACAAGCCTTATCTGCAAAGCCATGGAGAGGATCATAATGGACCTCATAAATAAAGACATAGGAATTTGCAGACTTTGGATCCATCCCAGTTTGGCTTTGTCAAAGGCAGATCATGCCTTCTAAACTTGGTTGACTTTTTCAAACAGTCACCAAAGCCATTGATGAGAGAAAGGCAGTCCATACAGCCTACCTCGATCTGGCGAAGGCCTTCGATACAATACCCCAGTCGGGTATCATTGAAAAACTCATCAGCTTAAATGTTAACCCATACATCACAAGATGGGTTGCAAACTGGCTGAGTGACAGAACCCACAGGGTCAGAGTTGCTGGCGCCATGTCAGACTCAAAGCCTGTCACAAGTGGTGTACCACAGGGTTCAGTCCTGGGCCCACTCTTGTTTGGCATCTACTTTTCCGAAGTACAAGCAAACACAGGAGGGTTATGGCTGACAAAGTTTGCAGATGACTGCAAACTGGGTGCCATAGTACAAAACACATCTGACACAGATATCCTTCAGAAGGGTCTCACAGAAACGGATAACTGGTGCCAGAGCCATGGCCTAAAGTTAAATGCCAAAAAATGCATAGTCATACCCTTCGGGAAAAACAAGGTTACCCCTAGCTACCAAATAGGTGGCAATCCACTGAGCACAGAAGAAGTTATCAGGGACCTGGGGACCCAGGTTGATAGTAGTCTGTCATTCGACACCCATGTAGCTAAAGTAGTTAGGAAGACCTTCTACATTGCCCACCTTATCATGAAGGGATTCTCATCTAGATCAAGGGAGGTCATAGTCTCCCTATACTCATCACTCATCAGACCAATGATTGAGTACAATGCCCCATTCGGAATGTATAAGACCCGACACTTGCAGCAGCTGGAGAGGCCACAAAAGTTCCTCACCAAAAGGATAAAGGGTCTCAAACATCTGTCCTATGCTGCCCGACTGAAAGAACTCCAGCTCTATTCACTCGCCACCGCTTGCTCAGAGGTGACCTTTGCCTAACATACAAGGCCATGTCAAACCCAGATTTGATGAATATGCTTCACCTCAAAAAATCTAGATCAGTCAGAGCCACAAGGGCGGGAGACTTAAACCTCGACACGGCTATTAATAGGACGTGCTGGAGGGATAGATTCATCACCCAAAGACTCCCTATGCTGTGGAATAAAATCCCGGTATATGTGAGGCAGAGCACCTCGCTGGCCTTGTTCAAGAGAAATCTTGACCAATGGATGGGAGATCGCAAATATACCCCAGGGATTACCTCAGTGTCACTGCTTGACAGAGGCACAGCAAAATAATGGGTATAGTTCCCCATACTAAAGGGGTGGCGTAAGCCACAAAACTATGGTCTAGGCTTGTAAATGCCCTCGGGCAGATAGCCTAGTATGAACCTATGAACCTTCACAGCTTACCATCAAAACAGCAACCAAGTCAAAAACTCCATTAAAGACAAAGAAACAAGTACAGCATTCTCCTGGACAGGCCTCCATGCCCAAGAAACATCTGCTCAAAATGGCAGAAGACCTAATTACTCTGATCAGGGGTTCTCATCCCCCTCCTGATAAAAGGCCTAGGCAGGATACAGACTATGATTCCTCTGACCAGGTTTCTATTTCCTCTGATTCCTCTTCCGACCAGGGATACTCTTTACCCCCCTATGAGGACTCTGATGCTGAAGAATCAATCCCTTCAGCCTCTCCTCCTGAGGATTACTCTTTTGGGGAAACTTTATATACCATGAGGGAGCATTTCCATTGGGAGAGCCAGGATTATTCAGAATCCAAGAAAAGGCTCAGAGATTTTCTATTATTGCCTCAGCACAGGCCCCTGGCTATTCCGCCTGTGTTAGATATTGTGGATGATGTGTTCTCTGAATCTAGTTTAACCCCTGATTCTTTGCCCCCAGCTCCAGTCAAGCCAGATAGGTACTACAGTGTCCCTGACTCTCACAAATTTTTTTCTAAAAACCTTGCTGCTGACCCAGAAACTATTTCCCAGGGTCCCAAAGGGGTAAAGGCTTCCACTGCTAAAAATCCAGTACCCTCTGACAGGGATTCCAGAGCATTGGATAGATGGGGGAAGAAAGTTTACACGTCTGCAACTCTAGCAGTAAAGGCCTTAAATTGCCAGTTCCACATGCTTAAATACCAACAATATTTAATGTCTTTGCTAAAACAGAAAATGCCTACAAGCTTAGAAGGTCCTGATCATAAGGAAATGCAGAACTTATTGCATGCAGCTGAACAAGTGGGAAAACATACTCTGCAATGTGGTTTTGATTCATTAGAGGAGTCTTGTAGAGCTGCAGTTGCAGGATCTGTGATCAGAAAGCATGCTTGGTTAAAAGAACAAAGTTTATGTTAAGGCATAATTATTGGATGCTCCTTTACAGCATGATATCTTGTTTGGTGTTAAGGCTGAAGAGGTATTAAAGAAAATGGAGGATAAAGCTAAATCTATGCAGACAGTAAAGGATTTCTTACAGGTACAGCCTCCTAGATTTAGCAGAAATTGGCCTTCTAAAAATTGGTAATTTCCAGTGTCAGACAGACCACAAAGAGACAAATACAGACGCCCAAGAGGTAGATCTCAGCCCCAAGGTTCTTACAGACCAAGACAGTGGGGTACTTCAACCCCTAAAGGAGGAGAAGACAAATCACAACCTTATAGGAAACAGTTCCTATGACTTCCCCTTTCAAATGCCAAGCTCTTGCCTTTTGGCAGCTCCCTTAGGGAGGAAACTAGCACTTTTTTCACAAAATTGGCATATAATCACCGAAGAAAAATGGGTTCTGGATATTGTGTCTCAAGGTTACAAGTTCCACTTTCACACACTACCAAGGCCGAAAGGAATGCCAGATCTGCCACCAAACCAATGGGCAGAGGCACAAAAACAAATTACAGCCCTCATGGACATGAGAGCTATTCAAAAAGTACCAGAACAGGAACAAGGACAGGGATTTTACTCAAGACTTTTCTTGGTCCCCAGAAAGGACAAAGTTTGGAGACCCATACTAGACCTATCTATTCTAAATACTTACCTGGATATTCCAAAATTCAAAATGTTGACACTGCAGCAGCTTCTTCCCATGCTGGGCAAGAAGGCTTGACTTGTTACTTTGGACCGCAAAGAGGCATACCTGCATGTCCCAATCGGACAGAATTGCAGAAGATACCTCAGATTCATAGCTGGCACAATGCATTACCAATTCTCTGTGCTGCCGTTTGGATTTTCTACTGCGCCCAGGGTCTTCACAAAATGCCTGGCACCAGTGATTGCATTTTGCAGACAGAAAGGAATTCAAATATATCCTTACTTGGACGACTGCCTTATACAAGCAGAGAGCAAGGGCATTCTATTACTGCATCTGGCATTTGTAAAAAGATTACTTATGGGCCTAGGGTACACAATAAATGAAATGAAGTCAAAACTAGTGCCCTCACAAGAGATAATATTCCCGGGTGCAAGCTTAAATACAACTGCCCAGATGGCTTATCTCATGCCAGACAAGCAAGGACAACTGACTCAGTATTTTCATTTGATGGCAACAAAAACCCAACTCCCTGCAAGAAAAATTCTGCAGGCCTTGGGGTTCATGGCGTCCTGCATACTGCTAATACCATATGCCAGACTGCATATGAGGAAGCTACAATGTTATCTAAAAGGTGTCTGGACTCAACACTGTCACAGCTTGGAAACAATAATACCACTCATTCCCTGCCTACAACAGGAGTTTCGATGGTGGGCACAGGCATGTCACCACAACAAGGGCAGCCTTTCACTTTACCCACAGTCAGGCAGACACTCACAACAGATGCATCAGACTACGCCTGGGGAGCACACATGGCAGGAAAATGTATCCAGGGCAAGTGGACCACAGACCAAATGCATCTCCACATCAATCAAAAAGAGATGCTAGCTGTACAAAATGCCCTGACAGCTTTCAAGGATCTTCTGCATCCAGGACAACTACTACTAAAGACAGACAATACCACAGTTATGTGGTACATAAACAAGCAAGGAGGCACTCATTCCTACCCCCTATGCAGACAAGCCATGACCTTGTGGAACACCGCACTGACCTATCAAGTTAATCTGCAAGCACAATTTCTGCCAGGAAAGAAAAATACTCTGGCAGACGACTTAAGCAGAAATATCATGGATCCTCACAAATGGAAATTAAATCCACAAGTATTCAGCATGATAACACAAAAATGGGGGTGCCCAGACATAGATCTCTTTGCCTCCCCTCTGAACTGCCAACTACAGAAGTTCTGCACAAGGACTTACCACACACAAGCATGGACAGTGGATGGTCTCTCATTCAGCTGGAAAACACTAAAAGTTTATGCCTTCCCACCACTGCCTCTCCTATCAAATGTACTCCTAAAAGCCAGACTAGAAAGACCAAAAATTATCCTGATTGCCCCAGACTGGCCACGCCAGCACTGGTACCCAGTCTTAAAGAATTTGGCTCAAGGGCCAGCATGGATTTTACCTCAAATTCCTCATCTTCTGACTCAGCAAAACAATCAAATACTGCACAGCCAGCTCAAAACTTTAAATCTGGCTGCATGGCAGATATCATAGCCGACCAGCCAACACCTCTCTCTAAAGCTGTTATGGATGTCATTTTGGAGGCCAGGAGGCCCAGCACCAGGAAATCTTATTCGGAAAAGTGGAAGAGATTCTGCGCCTGGAACCAGGATCAAGGCCTTGACCCTCTTGTTCCAAATATTCCTCAGAAATTACAATACTTAACTGAGATACTGGACAAAGGCCTTTCCTTTTCATCTGTTAAGATCCACGCCTCTGCCATTTCAGCTCATTACAACACGGATCCTCCTATTTTTTCTCACCCATTACTAAGACAATACCTCAGAGAGGCTAAAAACATAAGACCACCCCGGAGAGCACCAACACCAATTTGGGACCTCAACTTTGTTTTGGAAAAACTTACTTTACCACCTTTTGAGCCAGCCATTTCAGCAGAATTAAAATTTTTGTCATGGAAAACTGCTCTGCTTCTGGCAGTAACTTCAGCACAAAGAGTCTCAGAGTTACAGGCACTAATGGCAGTGGAACCTTTCATCATTTTTCATCAAGACAGGGTTTCCTTAAGGACAAACACTACATTTATGCCAAAGATGGTTTCCAGTGTGGCTCTTAACCAAACTTTTCAATTGCCAACATTTTTTCCAAATCCCCAGAATAAAGGGGAGAGACTTCTTCACTCATTGGACATACACAGGCAGCTACGTTTCTACTTGGACAAAACAAAAGCTTTCAGAAAAACTGAGCAACTGTTTGTATCATATGCTGCAGGATCACAGGGAAAGGCTATTTCAAAACAGACCATTTCAAAGTGGATAGGACACTGTATCCGTTTCTGCTGCACACAACATGGAAAAACTGTGCCTAACAACATTAGGCCTCATTCTACCAGGGCCACAGCCACTTCAGCAGCCTTTCTTAGAGGAGTACCAACAAAGGATATTTTGGAAGCTGCAACTTGGAGTTCAGTGCACACCTTTACCAGACATTACCACTTACCTCTTTACTCTAAATCCAGAGCTGGCTTTGCCACTGCAGTGCTGCAGGGCCTCATAGCCACTCCAAATCCTTTATAGACCCAGCCACCCAACCTCAGCTTTGGTATTCAACCCAAGTGTAATGACTGCAGCAGTGAAACACGATTAACATAGTACAGTTTTGTATCTACCATAAATGTAGATGTTCGAGTGTATTCACTGCTGCAGTCCAGGTTACCCACCCTCCATCCCCACTTTCTTAGCTGGGACTTTTCTATACCTTTCTATCCTATACAACCTATGTGGTGTATTTGCTTGTAGCTAAAGGTATTGTTTTTTATTTCTTATGTATGTTTTATTAGCAATATATATCGCCTACCTATTTGTTGGCACCTGATATCTGGGGCAAGAAAAACTGAAGAAAATGGCGTTGGCTGCATCTTCTTTACCCCTGGCGCTCTGACGTCAGGGAAGAAGTGACAGCAACCAACGCCGGACCAAGACTTTCGAACTCTGGCCAACTGTGGGACCGCCTGACTGCAGGATAACCCAAGTGTAATGACTGCAGCAGTGAATACACTCGAACATCTGCATTTATGGTAGGTACAAAACTGTACTTTCAGAATGCCCTGACAGCCTTCAAGGATCTACTTCATCCAGGACAACTATTGATAAGACGGACGATACTACAGTCATGTGGTACATAAACAAGCGGGGAGGCACACATTCCTACCCCCTCTGTAGACCTGCCATGACTTTGTGGGACACAGCATTGACTTACCAAGTACATCTTCAAGCACAATACCCGCCAGGAAAGATAAACTCTCTGGCAGACGAACTAAGCAGAAACCTAATGGATCCCCACGAGTGGAAATTGGATCCACAAGTCTTCAGCATTATAACAAGGAACTGGGATGCCCGGACGTAGGCCTATTTGCCTTCCCTCACAACTGCCAACTTCAGAGATTCTGCACAAGGACTTATCACAAGCAAGCATGGAAAGCGGATGCTCTGTCTTTCAGCTGGAAAACTTAACAGTATATGCCTTTCCCCGACTGCCTCTCCTCCCCAAGGTACTTCTAAAGGTCAGACAAGAGAAGCCAAAAATTATACTGATTGCCCCAGACTGGCCCCACCAGCACTGGTACCCAATCCTGAAAAACTTGTCTCAGTGCCCAGCCTGGATATTACCTCATATTCCTCACTTATTGACCCAGCAAAACAGTCAGATCCTGCACAGCCAACTTGGGACTTTAAATCTGGCAGCATGGCAGATAATGTAACCATTCAAAACACGCCTCTCTCTAAAGCAGTGATGGATGTTAGTTTGGAGGCCAGGAGGCCTAGCACCAGAAAATCTTATGCAGAAAAATGGAAGAGATTCTGTGCTTGGAACCAGGCGCAAAGAATTGACACAATTCTACCGAATATTCCTCAGATTTTGCAATACTTAACTGAGATGCTGGACAATGGCCTATCCTTTTCATCAATTAAGATTCATGCCTCTGCCATTTCAGCTCATTACAATACAGAACCACCTATTTTTTCTCATCTGTTACTAAGGCAGTACCTCAGAGGGGCCAAAAACATAAGACCTCCAAGGAGAGCACCAATACCTGCATGGGACCTAAATTATGTCTTGGAAAAACTCACACTACCTCCTTTTGAGTCAGCCTCTACAGCTGATATAAAATTCTTATCCTGGAAAACAGCTCTGCTCCTAGCAATAACCTCTGCAAGACGAGTCTCAGAATGACAGGCACTCATGGCTGTGGAACCTTTTATCATTTTCCATCAGGACAGGGTTTCTCTTGAGGACAAACCCGACATTTATGCCTAAGGTAGTGTCCAGTGTGGCCCTGAATTAAATAATTAATTTGCCTACATTTTATCCAAACCCACAGAACAAGGGTGAGAGACTTCTGCATTCTTTGGACATTCACAGGCAGCTACGCTTCTACTTGGACAGAACCAAAGCTTTCAGAAAGACTGAACAACTTCTAGTGGCATATGCTGCAGGATCACAAGGAAAGGCTATCTCAAAGCAGACTATTTCAAAATGGATAGGCCACTGCATTCGTTTCTGCTATTCACAGCATGGCAAATCTAAGGGCATTAGGCCACATTCAACCAGAGCAGCAGCCACTTCAGCAGCCTTCCTCAGAGGAGTACCAACCAAATACATCTTAGAGGCTGCAACTTGGAGTTCAGTGCACACTTTTACAAAGCACTATCACTTACCTCTCTACTCTAAATCCAGGGCAGGCTTTGCCACTGCAGTTCTGCAGGGCCTCATAGCCTCTCCTAATCATATTTAGCCCCCAGCCGCCGAACCTTAGCTTTGGGATTCAACCCAATTGTAATGACTGCAACAGTGAAACACGATGAACATAGTACAGTTGTGTACCTACCATAAATGTAGATGTTCGAGTGTATTCACTGTTGCAGTCCAGGTTACCCACCCACCATCCCCCTTTCCTTTGCTGGGTCTTATCTGTACTTCTCTATTCTATACAACCTATGTGGTATATTTGCTTGTAGATGAAGGTAGAGCTTTACTTTACTGCATGCATGTTTATTGGCATAAATTAGCCTACCCTTTTGGGGGCACCTGACATCTGGGGCAAGAAAAACCTGAAGAAAATGGCTTCGGCTGCATCTTTTATACTCCTGGCGCACTGACCAGGACTTTGGAATTCAGGCCGACTGCGGGTAGCCTGCCAGCAGGATAACCCAATTGTAATGACTGCAACAGTGAGTACACTCAAACATCTACATTTATGGTAGGTACACAACTGTACTTTCTGCATATCAGAATAGGATTCAAGTATAACGCCAAGTTTACAGTCATCGGCAAATTTGACTAGCTAACGTTTTTAATTTATTTTTTATCTGGAAATCAAAGAAGTATGTTACAAATAGGTTCGTAGCACATAATGTTGTGGTATCCTACTTGATTACTTTCACTGTGTCTGAGGCAGTCTCTACAACCGTGATAGTGTGTGTTCTGTCCTGCCAGTTAGGTGTCCCTCCAACTACATATGAATAGATTTGGAGCTCATATAACTTGTAGAAAATGAAAATGCTGGCCTATGATGTAATATCAAATGTTTTGGTGTGGTTCCAGCTTTGTTAAACAGGATCTAAAACTTAAAGCCAAACTTCTGGGGATCAAGTATTAAATGATTTTTTATTCTTAGTTTATCAGGTCTGTTATGATCTGTTCCATGGCTTTGCAGATGAAGCTTATCAGGCTGATGGGTCTGTAATTGCTGAGGTTCATAGTAATGATAAAGCAGACTTAGATGTGATGTAAAAGTATTTATTAAAGAGGAGTGAACAGTAGGTTAAGGAAATACGTTTTCTATCTGCTTTATGTAGTTAGATGCACAATTCCATATAACGTTAGTATAAATTGCTTGAAGTGTTTCATTTTTTCTGAATCACATATACAGAGAAGAGGATACTGCTTAAGTAAAGAATCAGTAAAAATGAAGGATGAAGAATGGTGACTAAAATGGAGTTATCTAGTAGAAGCAGATTTATGCTTAAGTACCCAGCTTTAACTTTTCTACTGTTCTCTTACTTATGCCTCACAATCGCAACATTCTGTCTTCCATCCCCCCTAAATACATGTCTCCAAGTCTGATATTTTTCATGCTCACTCATGTTAATCATTCACTGTCATATTACTCCATTTTTTTCATACTTTACCCAGGACCACTCTTGACCTGTTCAATACTGTCCATCCAAAAATTATGCCCCATCACCTTCAAGACTTCTCCACTCAGTTGCTGCTACATCTGTATTATTGTCAACAAGTGGCACTGCATACACAGTGCATCACATAAGTTATGCCTTAGTCAATTACAGCTTTTAAATAACTGTTATGTTGAGCCCAACCATTGTCCATATAGTGTTGTCCCTCTCTTCCTCAGATTGCTCATCACCGTAGTTCAACTGACCTCCATTGGGTACTTTGTTAAACTGCTGTGTGAAAAGCATCCATCAATCACTATCAGCCTAGTGTCATTTACTTGCTGGATGTACATCACCTGATAATTGTGTGGCTGCCACTTGGTCCAATTTTCACATGCATGTTTCTCATTATAAGCTGGATTTGCTGTCCAAGAATAGGGTGGCTTTTGCTTCAGCCATTCTCCAGAACATCCTTCATTGAGACCACCCCAGGAGCTAGGTAGCTGGGGACTCTTCCATTTGTTAGAGGTAGGGATGGAAAAGATATAATCAAGTATAAAAGTTATGTGCTTAGCCTTAGCGGTAGATTTATGTTGTCTCCTTCCATCCTTCCCCAACTTCCCGTCCTCCTTGCTGCTTCCCTTCTATGATTTCTGGTAGTCTGCCACCTGAGCAGTGCCTTATTCTTTCTTAGCTCCAGAGCAGTACTTTTTCAGAGCTCTTTGTTTGATCTACCAGTGTGTTGTGTTCTGCCACTGGCTTGCAGACAAACTTGATCTGAGGTAATGTTGGGGGTAGGAGGGGATTATAGGTAAGGCAAGGAGCCTGAGCTATGGATCCTAAAAGTCTGGAGTGGCTGAAATTGAATCTGAGGTCAGAACCAAGGACCCATCCATTAAAGAAGGACAGAAGCAGACAACAGAAATCTGTCATTATGGTAAATATATAACTTTTGTTTTTCAGCCATTCTAAACAGTTATTTGTGACATTTACTACAGGAATGCAAGCAGGCCTGTGTTTGACCAATTATCCTTATGACAAATGTTATTTACTGTAGTAAATCTTTTGAGAAAGCAGTTGCATGGGGGCAGGCAGAATCCATTCTGCTGGAGCAACTGCAGAAATGGCTGCCTTCTTTAAAAATGTCTTAGCCAAAGTAGCAGTCTTCATTAAAAGTTATCAGCTCAGAGTATTTGTCAGTTCGCCATCTGTTGAAAAGTGCACACATTTTTCTGTGCATTGCAAGCTGGAACTTCAGTCATGGAACATTGCACCCTTTGCTACACTGTACAGAGGCTGGTGTTACAGTACCTTTAGTTCATGGCAGAATGAGTCAGTAAGCCTATCTAGTCTGTCCTTAAGGTGTATTTATCAATCTGTCTGTCCTCTATCCCAGTCTTACTCTTTCTCCTCCTTTTCCAAGCCCTCTTAAATGCCTGTGGGGATTACTTTTTCGTAGCCTATTTTAGTGTGTTCCATGGGTCTATAGCCCCTTTTGTGAAGTTTTAGAGATCCAAAGAGTAACTAGTCCTACAGTCTGATGCCTGTGTTCCCTGTGTCTTTAGTGTTCTGGATAACCCTTCATAGCTCTCTGACATGATCTTGTTTGCCAGTAGCAAGTCCCCCTCTGCCCTCCCTGTTCAGAATGGCCTTTTCACATCTCTGTGACATGATCTAGTGCACTGGTATTTTGTCCCTTCCATCTCTTCTGGTCTGAAGTGAGAAGAGCTCTAGCCCTTGTTGTGTCTCATTTCCTTTTCCATCCATCCCATGGACCTTTCTTATGGTTCTAAGACCCTGATGTCTGTGTTCCTTTCCTTGTACATGGTCTCTAGAACTGCATGCTGAACTCAGGAAATGGCCTGTAGGGTGAAAACACTTCCACTTTGGTTTTTGATTATGTCTTTCTGAGGAAACAGTCCAGCATTTTGTTTGTTGTGGCTGCTGCCTTCTTGTTCTGCTTCTTATGGTCCAGTGCAGATGCAGTCAACATCCCATATTCTTTTCCTGCTTTTTTTCACATCTGTTTTATACCCCCAAATGATAATTTGCAGTACTTTCTACTTTGCACTGAACCTCTATTGCCACCTTTCTGCTCAGTTTTTCAACTTTTTTACCCCAGGCTCCACTACTGCGCACGTACTCTGGTCTCATCAAGTGAAGAGGTAGATCTTGTTCCTCTCTCCTGCATGTATCCTAGATTTCCAACTTGTGAATCAAGGACAAAGACCCCTGTAGTAGCCCAGTATTCACTTTCCTAATTCCTGGTATCATCTCTTTCACCACAACTGATTCTTCTTCTTTCGGCTGCTCCCATTAGGGGTTGCCACAACAGATCAACTGTTTCCATTTCTTCTTGTCCTCTTGCTTCTTTCTCTGTCACACCCAGCCACCTGCATGTTCTCTCTCACCACATCCATAAACCTTATCTCAGGCCTTCCTCTTTTCCTGTTACCTGGCAGCTTCATCCTTAGCATCTTTTTCCCAATATACTCTGCATCCCTCCTCAGCACATGTCCAAACCAATGTAATCTTGCCTCTCTGGCTTTGTCTCCAAACCTTCCAACCTGGGCTGACCCTCTAATATACTTATTCCTAATCCTCATCACACCCAGTGCAAATCTTAACATCTTCAACTCTGCCACGTCAAGCTCTGACAACTGATTGCAGGTCCCTATTCAGCTAGGCAGTTCTGCAGTTCATCAGTTTTGGTCCTGCCTCCAACCTTTCCAGCTTTCAGGTAGACCATATCCCCTGCCAAATTCACATGTACCTCTGTCACAAAACTGAACTGGATTTGACTGACAGCTCTATCTAACCATCAACTCTTTGGGTACATGTCCTTGAAGTAGTTTCCTTTAAAAATGTACCATCCTTTATCTTTAGGATTCTCTCTCTGATTTTTCCGGTCAGTAATGTTAAGCCAAACATCTGCAGTTATGCGGATTACTTTTGCTTCCCTCATGCACAAGGATAACAAATACATTTTCTGTCTTCCAGTCTTTGGACACTTGTGCACTAGCAATTTATCTTTTTAAAATCTCCATAAAGGGGTTTGCCATCATAGTAACTATCTGTCATAGGACTCTGCAAGGTGACCCATCTAATTCTTCTGCTTAGCCCTTCTTAATGGAAACCAATTCTGCCCCCCCACCCACTCAGTGCAGCTGTTACATTGGTACATTTCCCAATACTAAGGGATTATATAGTAGCACTGACGCCTATGTTGACTGTAGTACAGATGCGTTGGTGTCCTCACCATAAGAGAAGGTGTTTTTGTAGGGTCACTGGGCACCCATTGCAGCACTGACTCCTATGACGACAGTAGCAAAAATGTGTTGGTGTACTTACCATAACAGAAGGTGTTTTTGTATTGTCACTGTGCACCCATTGCAGCAGTGACTTCTGTGATGTCTTTGATGACTGTAGTACAAATGTGTTTATGTATTCACCATAACAGAAGATGTTTTTGTAAGGTTACTGTGCACCCATTCTCCATCTCCATTCTTTCCAGAGAATGTATTCTCTGACCTGAACAGATGAGGCATGTTTCAGTTTTCTGCTATATCTCAGCCTGTCCCTGTGATGCAGAGGGATGAAGACCTAACTTCAGCCTAGATGACCCTTGTTCAATAAGCCACATGGTCACTGTGGAGGTTGGACTTGGAAATGGAACTGAATGGCCCTCAACAAGCTTGCCCATTATGGGGGGGATTGAGAAGGCTGTGGCTTGCCAGTTGAGTAACACCTATGCATATGCAGGTATGAGCCTTTCAAACACATGCTACTTGTAGTGTGTACTGTTGCTAAACAAGTTGCACCGTGTGAAGCTCAAGGGAGCTGCTTGTGGATTACTGCATGGGAGAGAGTAGGCCTGGTCTCATGTCTGCCACTTAGCTTTCACCAGAGGGGGAATGACCTGATTAGGCTTCCTGGGTAGGAACAAATGGGACATAGGACTTTTGCCTAGCCCAGGAATACCTGGCCTTTACCCCTGGTATGGGGATCATCTCGGTGAAGGTGTAGAAGCCATCAGGCAGGTCTGTGGGAGGTACCTAATTGGGAAGGAGAGGGCAATGCTGAACTATATCTCTGGAATTAGAGGCCACCAACATTGCTTCAGATACTGTATTCCAATGATTCTGAAGTTAACCGATAACAGCCCAAGGGGGCTTTACAGATTTGTGGCAGGGGTTAATTTTTGGCCCATATAACAGGACAAATCTATTGGTGACCCTTCCAATAAAGAGCTGAAGATGGTGACGGCTTTTCTCCCTTTCTAACTATGTATCCGCCAACACAATCACAGCCCTTAAGGCAAAATAACGTACCCAGCACACTAGTAATAGGGACTCTATAGTCAAGGCACACTGACGTCCCACTCACTAGGCTGAACAAGGACAAGGTTACTGTTAACTGCCTGTCGGGTGCCAGGATCCACCACATAACACAAGCACTCCAGAACAAGTACAAATATGACACTGTCATTGTCCATGTTTGTGTGAATGACCTGAGCCATACCTCCCTGGACTACATGAAAAGAGACCTGGAGGAGAGCTCTGATCATGTAGCCCAGGCCGGTATGACCCTGACCCTGAGTAGCATCCTGCCCTCACCAAGAATGATACCACGGTATAGAGAAAAACATTATCACTTTCAACAATTGGCTAAGCTTCTGGTGTCATTCAAAGGGGATCCAGTGTCTGTCAGCCTGGGATGACATGCTCGACAAGCCACGCTGCTTCACTAGAGATGGCTTGCACCTGTCACCCTTAGGCTTTCAAATACTGGCCAAGGCTCTTGCCACCCATATAGTGCCATTTTTAGGCAAGGCTCAAAAGACAAACCCACTGCCGTAAATAGCACAAGTAACAAAAAACTAAAGGTAATGCTACTCCATGCCAGAAGTCTAAACCTCAAAATGCATGCACTCGACGCACTCCTCAGTATGGAGAAAATTGATATATGTGCAGTAACAGAAACCTGGTTTAAGGCTCCAGAGAGCACCCCAGCACTTCCATGCTACAACTCATACCATACATTTCGGCCACAAAACCCGGACCGAAATACAAAAGGCAGGGGGGGTATCCATATTCATCAAGGATACCTACACCTCCAGGTTAGTGGCACAGCACGATGCTTCAGAGATCATCCACGTGCAACTAACAATGGGCAAAACTGCTATTCAAATTATAGCTTGCTACAGATCACCCACCATGTCCCAGGACCCCCAGTCCGCATTCCTGGAAACACTGGGAAACATAAAGGTCCTACCAAACACCCTGATATTGGGTGATTTCAGTTACCCAAACATTAACTGGGAGAACTACTCAAGTACAAACTCCCTTGCCCAACATTTCCTAGAATTTATAAACTCATATGTCCTGGATCAGCTGGTCAACACCCCCACCAGAGGTGACAACATATTGGACCTGGTCATCACCAACATGGGCGACCGGTGTTCCACACTGGAGGTCAACCCCTCGCTGGTTAGATCTGACCATAAACTAATCACTCTGGATATCCACATTCCGCCACCACCCCCAGTCAAAGAAACCACCGTGAAAAACTTTTCAAAAGCAAACTTCACATGACTTAAGACTGAGGTGGGAAGTTTCAAAGCCCCCATGCTAAAGGATAACGCTGTTCAAGCTGCAAAATCCTTTACTAATGCACTCTACGGGCACCTACAAGAATGCATGGATCGTGCTATCCCAAACAAAACCAAGTCTCACTCCTCCAAGAAAAGAAAACTAGTCTGGTGGACCCCTGCCATAAACAAGCTATACAATAGAAGGAGGAAAGTAGTACAGAAGAGAGTAAAATCCCAAGAAGGGAAGACATCCCTGATCAGTATCAGCAAGAAACTACATTCCCTCATAAAGTCATCCAAGGCTAGCTTCGAAAGAAAAATTGCCATGGACTCCAAAGATAACCACGAGGCATTCTTTAGCTATGTCAAGAATCTAAGTGGCAATTCTCAGATCTGCTCGGAGTTGGTTTAGAATGGCACAAAATGCACTGAACTGACCGATATAGCCAACATCCTGGCAGACAGGTTCAGTGCAAACTTCACCCCCCTCTCACCCCCAAAACAGCCCATAACTATACCAGAAGAATGTTGTGCCCCTGAAATCAGACACTCGGGTTAAAACGGCCCTCTCCAAAGCCAAAAACACAGCATCAATGGGACCAGACGGTGTCCCAGGCTGCGTCCTACACGAGCTCAAAGATGAGCTAACCCCTCACCTAAACACACTGTTTAAACTCAGCCTCTCCATAGTCTACATGCTCATAGAGTGGCGCACAGCAAAGGATATTCCACTCCACAAAGGTGGAGCCACAACGGACCCCGGGAACTATCGCCCTTTAAGCCTGACTAGCTTGGTCTGCAAAGCTATGGAGCGCATCATCATGGATCTCATTAACAGAGACATTGGAAACCTCCAAACCCAGTTCGGCTTTGTTAAGGGCAGATCATGCCTCCTAAACCCGGTGGACTTCTTTGAGACAGTTACTAAGGGTATAGACAAGGGAAAGGTGGTACACACAGCCTACCTAGACCTTGCAAAGGCCTTCGACACCATTCCCCTCTCAAGTATTATAGACAAGCTCACCAGTCTGAACATAAACCCCTACATCACAAGATGGGTTGCTAACTGGCTCATGGACAGAACCCACATGGTAAGAGTTGCGGGAGCTAGGTCTGACTCTAAACCAGTTACAACTGGCGTTCCCCAGGGCTCAGTCCTAGAACCCCCCCTGTTTGGCATATACTTCTCAGCGGTACAGGCAAGCACAGGAGGACTATGGCTGACCAAGTTCGCAGACGACTGCAAACTAGGTGCTATAATTGACTCTCCAGCTGACGCAGACATCCTCAAAAAGGGTCTCACTGAGACAGATACCTGGTGTCAAAACCATGGCCTCAAGCTAAATGCCAGAAAGTGCATAGTCATCCCATTTGGAAAAAACAAATTACCCACAAACTACCACATAGGTGGTAGCCCTCTAAATACGAAAGACATAATAAGGGATCTGGGGACCCAAGTAGATAGTAATCTCTCATTTGATAATCACATTGCCAAAGTGGTTAGAAAATCCTTCTATGTGGCCCACCTAATCACAAAAGGGTTTGCATCCAGATCGAAAGAGGTCATTGGGCCCCTCTGTGCATCACTCATCAGACCCATCATAGAGTACAATGCCCCATTTTGGATGTACCTTACAAGACACCTGCAACAACTGGAAAGACCACAGAAGTACCTCACCAAGAGGATCACTGGCCTCAAGCAGATGTCCTATGCACCTCGACTGAAGAAATTCCAGCTGTACTCTGTTGCATACCGCCTACTCAGAGGTGATCTCTGCCTGACGTGCAAGGCCATGTCCAACCCAGAATTGATGGACATGCTCCACCTAAAGAAAACCATATCCCCTCGAGCCACACACTCCAGGGATCTAAACCTCACCACAACAATAAATAGGACATGTTGGAGGGATAGATTCCTGTCCCAGAAGACTCCCCATGCTATGGGACAAGATTCCAATCTACATTAGGCAGAGCTCCTCGCTAACCCTCTTCAAGAGAAACCTTGACGAGTGGATGGGAAACAAAAAGTTTACCCCAGGGATCACTTCAATGGCTCTGCTGGACAGAGGCACAGGGAACTAATCTAAGGGGGCAGTGAAAGCCTACACATTCCGGCTAGGCTTATAAATGCCTTCGGGAAGATAGCCTAGTACCTACCTTTGAACCTATCTCCAGCTAGAAGAGACTAGCATGGAACTGGGAATTCCTCCAAGCAGTGTAAGGTAGCCTAAATGGTGGACTTCTGACCATGACTAGTTTCTTTGGATAAGGAATTGTGGTGCAGAATTGAGCATCTCAAACATCTGCATTCTCACAAGAATATAGACTCATTGTACTAATTATTTTTGCATTTAGTTTATCAGTCATTTTTGATTACTTAATTGAACTTAAAAGACTAATCTGTAGATATAAGATTGTTTCTTTTCACTGAAACAAATATTTATCCACTTGATTCCATGGACAAGGATTCTTCTATTAGTAGGGCAGCCAGGGGAACATACCTCAAAGCTTCTGCCCAGTGCAAACATCCTACCTACTGACAAAGATAGTAGGGTTATGGATAGATGGGAAAAGAAGTTTTAGACCTCTGCTTTCCTTACTTTTAGGGCAGTTAATTACAAGAATCAAATGACAAAGTATTTGATCTCTGTTCTAAATTCCTTAAACAAAGCTATTTTGGACTCTCCCACAGCAGATTCTAAGCATCATATAGAGACCTTACATTTGCAGGCCACTCATTTAGCCAGACACAACATTGAGTGCAGTTACAATGTTGTGGATGCTTCTTCTAGGGCAGCTGCCACTGAATCTGTTATCCATAGATCTGCATGGCTTTGCAGTCAGCCCGTACCTGAGGATTTCAGATGTTAAATTCTAGACTTGTCCTTGGACAAAGACTTTATTGTTTGGCCAGCCTGTTCAAAACTTTCCAAGACCAAGGTAAGACCATGAAAAACTGCAGACAGAGTCTACTCTTCTCATTTCCTTGATAACCATTGTAACTACCCATCTAAATCTACCTCCTTCTTTAGAAGGGATCCTAGGAGAGCTTAGAAACAAAGTAAACCTCCAAGTAAAAGATACCCTGTGACTGCCTCTGCAACACTCCTCCCCAGTCCTCAACCTTGTTACCCCACTTTCACAAAGACTATCCCTTTCCTTGGTAAAGTGGGAAGCTATTACTACAGACAATCATCATCAGGGATGGCTATGCCATGTCTTGAGAAAACATTCTCCCTCTGAAAAGCATGCTTCCACCTCTTCTAAACCAAATATCTCTTCTGGGCCCCATTATTTAAGACCTCTTGAATCAGGGCACCATTGAGCAAGTCCCAAAGGACTTCATGGGAAAAGGATTTTACTCCAGGATTTTTCTAGTCCCAAGGAAAAAAGGGCATCGGAGACCCATCCAAGACCTGTCTATCTTGTGCACATACTTGAAGGTACCCTCTTTCAAAATGCTCTCTCTTCAGACTCTTCTACTTTTGATCTTCCCACAGGCTTTCTTACTGTCACTAGATCTGAATCACACCTACGTACATTTTTCCATTCATCCATTTTCCATTCATCCATCTAGCAATAGATTTTTCAGGTTTCTCTCTGGTTCCTCTCATTTTCAATTTACTGCTCTGCCTTTTGGTCTTTCCACAACCCAGTGTGTGTTCACAAAGTGCTTTTCTGCAGTAGTAGCTTACTGTCACACTCGGGGAATCCAGATTTCCCCCTATTTGGGCAACCTTCTTATCCTGGCTGACTCTCTCTCTCCAGAAATTCCTTTTTCAGCATCTTCACTTCATCTTCTGACAGGTCTGAGTTTTCCTTTAAACTACAAAAAAAATCACACTTTGTTCCTACACAGGACCTGTTTTTTTCTGGGCTGCAGACGGTACACAAAGAAAATGCATGACCACCTCAGAAGAAAGTTCATAGTCTCTCCACTTACTTCCTAAAGCTCTACTTCACAACCCATTGCTCAGTAAAAGAAATGCTAAGAACTGGGAAATTCATCGTTACCGCCATTCCAGTGCTCCTACTTGACAGACGTCACATGAGGAAAATCCTGTGGTACCTGAAATCTGTGTGATCCCAGCACTGCCACCCCTTGGACACTCTGATTCTCCTCCTGCCTTGCCTCATGATGGAAGCATAGATCATTCTCAATCCAGGACTTCTTTTCACACCAACTCCACTTCAACAGTTTCGTATTAACACCTTGGACAAGGTGTGGGGGCCATGGACCGGATCACACCGAGTGCAGGAGAAATGGCAGCCGCAGTTGTTGAAGCATAGCCGTCTGAAAGAAATTAGAGATATTCCGCAAACAGCTTTAGAAACCTGGATTACTCCAAGCATACACAGACAACACCATAGTCATGTGGTGTGTGAAGGCTGCCAGCGTAACCAGATAGAATTTTATAGATAATTCTATAATTTGTAAATGTTAATGTAAGGCACAGGCTTTTTGTCTTAAATGGAAAAGAAACTGCTGTTAGATATGAAACTGCAAAAAAAATGTCACAACAGTGCTCTCTACTGACCAAGTAAAAGCATGTTGTGACCCTTTGATCTAAAGTTGGCTCCAGCCCGTCTAGATGAAAACACTCTTTCTGTTATTTTAACCAAGAGTTAAATTCCTAGATTTAAACATGCAAATGTATTTTTATTGCTCTGCTTCCTGACCAGCTGCAAGATAACACAAGGAGATGTTAAGAATGTAAATGTAGTTTCTGTTAGCCTGGAAACCCAGAGAAGTGTGAAGAATGGTGTAATGGGAACCAGGAATGTGATTTTAAAAACAGAGAATCAGAGGGAATTAAGCATTTTTGTCTTGACCATCCAACTCATCAGCACTGTCTTGCTCTAGATGTAAGTTATCTTAGATTTGTGTTTTCTCTTAGAAATAGCTAGAAACCAGAAATATTAGAATGTGTTTTTCTGTGAAGCCAGAACTGTACTACTGAATTATTTTAAGTATTTCTCTCTAATCTCTGAACACCTGACTAGCACCATGTAGTAAGAAGTATTGTCTTGTGTTTTTATTACTTATTACTAAATATTTTAAAACCTTTCAACTGTGGCTGTTTTGTGTAGATATAATTTAAGCTCTAGAGTATATTGCATATTTATAGTGATTACTGTACTAAATCACTCTAATAAGCCTTGACTGTTTAGTTATACTACCAATTGGATAATAATATTGCACAGTAATAATTGGGCACCCTTTTAAGGGCCTTTGAGTAGCTGATAAATATTAGCTGGGTGGTGGCAGTGATTTCTACCGTATAGTCTGGGTAAAAGGGGCACAACTGGAGAACCTGTGCCAACCTTCCCCAGAAGTGTGTGTGTGGTTGTATAAGCTCTTATCTCAGTGTGTGTGTGTCAGCTACTTGGGCAGGGACACGAAGCACTGTTTGGACAGAGTGGGTGCTGGAGATCTGGATTCTATAGCTGTGGTCAGTGGGGAGTCTTATTGGGGACCTGGAGAGCAAGGGAGCGACTAGCCCCGGACTGACTGCAGTCTCTGTGTGCTCTTAAGGGAAATTGCACTTTACTGTGTGTATTGGTTATCCTTTCCTCCTATACGAGACTGTCCTCACTGGTGTTAGTGGTGAGGATTGAGGCTCCTTGATTGCTGAGCCAGGGCATGGGCATCCCATGGTGCATAAACAAGCCGGAAGGCACCAGATCTTTCCAGTTGTGCAGATTAGCACAGGAGGCATGGAATTTGGCAACACAACCGAACATCATGCTCACAGCCACACACATCCCTTCTCAGTACATTCTACTTAGACTGCTTAAGCCGCTCCCTGGAGGACCCCCACTGGTGGACTTTAAACATGGAGGTTCTTCTAGAACATTGCTCTTCAGTGCAACACTCCTCAGACGGACCTCTTTGCTTCACCAAACAATCATTAACTCCTTCATTCTGCACCAGAGACCATTGTTCCACAACATGGGGGACAGATGCATTCTCCTTGCACTGGACATAGAAGTTCCTCTTTGTCTTTCCTCCTATGTCTCTTTTTCCAGAAATTCTTCTCAAGACACAAAAGGAAGTACTGAAACTCCTTTTGCTGGCAACAGTGAGGATTTTCACACAAGACAGATCTTTCTCTAAGCCATAAGAAGCACTGGATTTCCTAACTCATAGCTAAGTGGTGTCGAACGTCACACCTCTAGCAGCATACACATATACTGCATTCCAGAGCATTTTCTTTAAAATAAATTTAAAAAGGATAAGATAAACAAAAGTATATATTTTGTGAAGAATCTTCTTCTTCTTTCGGCTTTTCCCAGTTAGGGGTCGCCACAGTGGAACTCCGGTCCACTACTGATTGGCAGTAGATTTTTACGGTGCTGAAGTGCCAGCCCGACGCCCAACCTTCAGTGAAGGCATGCCCATTCACACATGTCTTTCAAACGCCACTTGACTGCGGGGAGGACATGCAGATTCCACACAGAAGGCGCTCCAGTCGAGAATCGAATGGGAGAACCTCTTGCTGTGAGGCGACAAAGTTACTGATTTTGTGAAGAATAAAAGTTATTAATAATGTATAATTTGCAAAGTTAGCAGTAAGAAGTATTCTTTGCAGTGATTATAGTCAGTACATTCATAGTCTTTCCATCAATACTGTAATATATTTATAATGCAGACAAATCCAAAATTATATTTTTGCTAAACCTTGTCTTATCTGAAATCTGCATAACCTAGACATATATTTGGAGCATTTTGTTATCCAGACATAAGTTTTCACCTGACAACAAGAAATTCCTCTGAGTGCATGTTTGAGATATTTATAGAAATATAAAAATGTATGAATAATTGTAAAATTAGCAGTAAACATAGCACTGAATATTTTTCAGGGTGTGCAACTTCTAATGCAAATTTGAGAGAGAATTTTCTTCAACATCTGTTTCAACTGATGTAATAGTTTGTAAGTCATATGTTTTTTGAAGTGTTAAGTATGTATGGAAATGTTGCTTATTTTCATAATTACTAACAAACAAAAAGCAATATATCAGGTATGGGGTGATGTAAATGAACATTGACAATGAATTTGTCTGCCTCCCACCCTGGCATATCACACTATACCCCTCACCATGCAGGGATCTCAGTTATGAATGTAAATATGAATAATTAATGATGTACAGCATTAATTTATTTGCTGTAGGACATCCACGGTTAACAATCTTAGTATCAGTTTGTTAATAATGCATTGTACTTTCTAATATTGCCTGTTATTACCTGCTAAATCACTTAGTGAATGAAGTCAGACCCTAAACATTTCTGGTTGCCATAAGCTGTGGATGTATACTGAAACTGTACAAACAATGTGGTAATGGCTTGAGTAAGCTAAAAAGCCAGCAAATTGGAGGAAAAGTTCCACCTGGGATAAAAGAACGGAACAGTCAGAAAAGACAAGAAAATAAGAAGAGAAGGGAAACCTTGAAAGAGAGACTGGATATTTTCTGTTATTTCAGAAGCAATAAAAATTAAGATAAATCAACAATTCAAGGAAGAAAGGGGGCAGTGAGGTCGTAGAAGAAAGGAGAAAAGGGAAGAGAAGATGAAATGTTTGACAAGTATGAGACTATAAAAGACTTTTATTTTGGACAGGTAGAAAAGAAAACATAAAACAAGAGAAAGGTCTATTAAAGTGAGAGATTTCATAAGCATGAATCATTCTCTATACAGGAGATAAAAGAAGTGGTTATTAAAATTAAGTAGACTGTATCTGGAATGGCATATTTGGTTGAGCAAGTCCTATGTCATGAATGAGAAGAGAGAGCATGTACAGAGACATTTTGAGACTGTAAATGTTAATAGGCAGATAAATTATTTTTTTACTGACCCATGGAAACAAAGTTAAGTGTTCAAAAGCACCTGTTACACGTGTTTTAAGTGTGATGAGAGTTTCAGAATGTCAAATTGGCCTTTTGCATTACCATACATGCAGGGAGGAGAACGTAGGGTAACAGGAGCATCCTAAATAAAATAGGAGAAGGGAGAATGGTGACATTAGAAAGGGAGTTCACATACCTGACATTCCATAACTGTTACCTGAAGTCAAAGTTAACGTAAAGGATTGAAAGTACTTGTCATATGGATTTATAGTATGATGGGAATTCAGAATATGCATATCACACTATGTATACAAAGGTGGTGGTGTTCTGGGGTAATGCAGGTATTTTATAAGAACAGGTGAATATTTTGTAGTAGAGGCTGGATAGTAGTTGGATGGCTTACAGTTAAAGTAAAAAGTGAGTTGTGCTTAACATTTTGAGCAAGAGTTTGTAAGTAGATTTCCTTCACAAGGCAGGGAAGATGCATATATCAGACATCAACTCAGGCATGTTACAAAATGGAGCCTAACACTGTAAGGAGAGAGGTTGTTGTATAAAGTGTAGGATGGACACGAATAAGGGTCTGGCCTGCTGACCAGAAGACCCATTAAATGCAAAGGAATGGAGAGGATGTGTAAGCTAATTCAGACATATACTCATATAAGAGGACAGAAACTGAAAACTGCAATTAGTGAGTACACCATAAAATTGCTTATTTTAGGCAGGTGTGAGACGTCATACAAGTGGAACCAGACTTATTTGTAAGTTGGGGAAGTGGTAAACATGTATATTAAAGACTTTGGAAAGAGAAGTGGGAACCTTTTGTGTAATGTAGGGAGCTTATTGAGAGAGAGAATAGAACAGAATCTGTTGACTGAAAGGAGTATGTAAAACCAGAAGGAAAGAGATGAGGGAAGATATTGAAGGAGAGAATGAAACAAATGATGTCGTATAAATAATATAGAGAAAGCAAAGTCAGGAAACTGACTAGATGGAGAAGGGATGGTTGAATGGAGGAGAGAGGCTGAGGTAGAGTTTGCAAGAGAAGAATATTTAATTGTAAATAGGAATTGGAAATGAGAGAGTGAGGGACAGAACCGAATAATGGAATTGAAGGGGGCAGGATAAAATGTGGAAATTTGCAAAATGAGAAGAAAATGACGGGGACAAGAATATTAATAGAGGAAAAAAGAGGGAATGGGATGAAATAGAAGAAAAGCTGATTGATAAAATATCAGATACAAAAGGGGAAAAACAAGATGAGATAAGAGGGAAAGTGAGGAGATTGGAAGGTGAGGAAGTCTGTATCACAATGATGCGAGTATGTAGTAGACCACACAAGATAGAAAAGTGGAGGACCCCAAAGCATTTGGGTGTGTTGCCATGTTTATGGCAGAGAAGAGTCAAAATATGGGCTAAACTGCTCAGAGAAGCAGAACTGTCAAGTCTGGAGGTTGATCTTGTAAATATGTACATAATGAAGAGATGGGGGGATACCAAAATCCAGCTAAACTGAGAGATAGAGAAGCTCAACAAAAGAGGTGAAATGCAGAGAGAGAGATGGAAAATACTACTTCAGAGAGACTGAGTGATAAACCAAGAAAGTACGGTGGAGCTGTGACTTATGGGAAACATGGGAAGATGAAAAGAACATAGCAAAATGTTGAGAGGCGAGGCTTATATTTTTAAATGATGTAATGTGAATGGGTTAGGAAGAAAGGATAAAAGGGAGAGCATCAGGTGAATGTGCATCCACATATAGTCTAGAAATTAAGTGATAAAGGATATAATTTGGTGGCAAGTTCCTCATTGGGTAACAAAACAGGAGAGGAGTAGTAATATTGAAAAGAAGGTCTTGGCTGATAGTGATTTAAGGGAGAATATAGGATAGGAAATGGAGAATGACTGATGAAGGAATTAGTCAGTGGAGTGAAGATCACTATAGTGGCAGTGTACACCCCATCCAGCCATAACAATAAGAGCTGTGTGAGGGATTTTAATGGAGATCATGAGATTCCAAGAAGTGATGTTAATAGGCATATGGGACTGGAAAGTAACGACAAAGAGGGAACTAGTTGAGTAGGGGCTCAAGAAGTCCTAGAGCATAGAAAGAAGGCAGATGTTTAAAAGAATACTTCACATCAATGGCAATGGTTGATGCATGGAAGTTGGGAGGGGGGGAACACAGGAAAACCGAATGCTACATATTCTACTCGCAGACATACCAGTTGGGCCAGATTAGATAAGGGATACATATCCTGTGAACATAAGCATGTAGTAGAGGCTGCCACTGTAGAACCCCTCACACTATCAGACCATGAAGTGATAGGGATAAAAATAAAAGGGGGGGGGGGAGTACAGAGAAATGCCAGGAAATACATTGAAGGTTTCCTACATATTTGTTACAAAAAACGAAAGACTGAGAGTAGGTATCTGAAATAGTAGGAAAAGAGTTAGAGCAGTATGGACTGGAGGAGAGGGCATGGGAGACCATAAGTGAAGAGATTCAAAAGAAAATGCGAGAGGCTGACGAGCAAATAGGGATGCTCTGTTACTAAGTTAGCAGACAGACAGCAAAATAGAAGGAAAGGTGTTCAGACCAGGACACAGAAGGAAAGGGAAGTAAAGCAAAGCATTAAAAAATGGAAGGATGAGGTGATAGTGGCAAAGAAAATAGCAGTAGAGGGCCTGTATTTTTGCTTGAAACAAGACTCTAGCAGTGAGATTACGGCAACAAGAAGTAGAAAAAGGTATATGTAAAATAAAAACTGGGGCAGACAGAGAGATAAGGGGGTGATTAGAGGAAATATTAGAGAGTTATTGAGAATTTTATCAACAATTATATGAGGAGGAGAAACGAGGGGAGATGGAGAGGCAGGTGAAGGTGAGCAAGTGGCAATTCCCAACTCCAAGTAGGTTGGAAGAAGAAGAGGTAAAGGGGGCTAATGGACCCAATAAATAGAGAGCAGGTGGTGAGAAGATGGGGAAGAATGGAAAAGGAAAACTCCAGGAAATGACAGTCTCACAGTAGAGTTACAGATGGAAGTTGATAGGTCAGTGTACATGTTTAATAAGATTATGGAAGGAGAAAGTTCTCAGGAAAGAAGTGGTCATTACAATAATTCTCAAAGATAAGAAGACTCCATGTGTCCTGTCCTCTTATAGACCCATTTCAGTTTTGAACCATGATTATAAATGCCTTATGCCGATTTCAAGCAGATCTGCTAGCAAAAATACTGCCTAAAATGATTCATAAGGACTAGACCATATTTGTGGTGGAACAGGGAATAGGACATAACTTAATCAAGACCTTGCTGATAATCCAGGATGTACAAGGGGGGAGGGGGCTTTTATTTTTGCTAGATGGACAAAAAGTCCTCTCTCCCCTCTATTTGTGCTGTATATAGAGCCATTAGCAGAGACAGTAAGATGTTCCAATCTGAGGGGTCATAAATGGGGGGGGGGTGGAGGAGAGAGAATATAATACATTATTAATGACACAGTATGTTCATAGGAGGTTATTAGGCTAATGGCCCTAGGGTCTTTACAAGCCTAGCAATGTAAAAAAAAACTCACATACCCTAATTAATAGTTAGATGGTCATCGTTAGCAGAGAGATTTTATGATCACCACCGACTACCATTGTCCATGAGAGACATAGGTGCCACCTCTGGGGTGAATTTACGGTCACCCATCCAGTTGTCAAGATAGAGCTTAAATAAGGTCATTGAGGAGCTCTGCTGCATGTGAAGTGGAAGCTTTTTCCCCAGAGGAGTGGCAGTCTCTGGGAGATATCTCTCTCCAACATATTCTGTTATTGTCACAAGCTAGGTTGAGATCCCTGGAGCAAGTGACTCTCTTCCCATTTGATTTGCAGATGTGCAGCATTTCCAGTAGGGCAGCGTCAGACTACTCTGTAGGCCAGGCACAGGTTGCCTCTCAGCAGCCTGTGTATTAAAGAGTACAGTGACAGGGCTTTTAGTTTTTTCATGTAAGTGAAGTTTTGAGGCCCTGGATTCTCTTAGTTAGAAACCTCTATGGTCTCTGCAGTTGCTGCAGGTGTCTGGTGAGATACATACAGAAGGAAACATTGTATTCAGTTAGTGGTCTGATAAGGGATGAGTACACCAGAGTTATAACTTCCTTAGTCTTGATGCAATGCTTTTATTTATGAGATGCGCAATGTAGGAGGCTTTCCTTGTCACTGTGGACATATGGTGATCAAAGTTTAGATTACTATCAACCTTATGTTCCCATGTCTCACACCACTGGATTTGAGCTTATTAGGGGGTGTTATTTAAATCATAATTAGCAGGGGCTACTTCTTTGCCAAAGGGAATAATGAGGCAATGTTAAGTTGTCAGTCTCGCCTTCATTCTTGCTGGATGGGTTCGGAGCCGATCCTCGGCTCCAACTCGGCCTATACTAAAGCTCGAGAGATAATTTTACCAGCTCGAGGCAACCCTATATCCCATGATGCTAGGCGCTAACTACCCAGATCTCGTTTGCCGCTTTCGCTAGCAAGGTGCTTTTTTTACTGGCTCCACAGGTCAGTGAAAAATTTCAAATTTTTCTACTCCTTTCTTAGGATTTTTCCCTTTTATTTTAAAAATAGACTAGTACCTAGTATACCACTTCCGTTGGGTCCCATTTTTGTTAATCCCTAATCCCAAAAGTTATATCCTTCCCCTGTTAAGGTTAGGCCTTAGGCCCTTTCTGTTTTTTTCCCGTTCCCTTGTTTTGGGACAGTTAGGTGTGTGTTAGTTTTGTTAACCTTCAAATTTACTCTGTGTGTGTGTGTGTGTGTATGTGTGTGTGTGTGTGTGTGTGTGTGTGTGTGTGTGTGTGTGTGTGTGTGTGTGTGTGTGTGTGTGTGTGTGTGTGTGTGTGTGTTTTAACTTCCTAAGGAAGATTTTTTTCTTCCCTTGACAGCTTAATGTCTAAAGACATTAAAGTCTCAGACTTCAAGAAGTGTGACTCGTGCTGTCAGAAAATGTCACTGACAGACTGTCACACTTCTTGCGTGTATTGCCTGGAACCCCTGCACCTGCAGGACTCTTGTTCTGTTTGTCATGTGTTCAGTCCAAGAGTCCTGCAGGAGCGCAGGAATAAGTTAATTTTGAGGGGCTTAGTCCTTGCCGGGGAAACCTTCGAAGCCATCCAAACCGTCGGCTCCGTGCTCCAAGCTTTCGGCTGGTGGCTCACCTACTGCATCACAATTGGCTCCGGCTGGAGCCGATACGGCTATGTCGCAGTCTTCTGCATCGGCTCCGGCCGGAGCCGATGCCTCAAAGACTCTGTCTTCAGAGTCGGCTCCAGTTGGAGCCGAAGTGTCTTTGGCTCCATCGGCACCACTAGTCTTGGTGCCATCTTCCACCCGCAATAAATCTAGGTCTCCGTCCCTGGAGTCCATTCACTCAGCTCTGAGATCGCCTTTGCTCTCAGAGCGGAGCCATCGGAGCCATTCCTCTCGGTCTTCCAGGCTTTCGGACCATGACCTCGAGAGGGTGATTAGCAGACTCCTAAAGTCTCAGGCACTGGCCCAAATGCTTCATAGCCCGTCTCAACAGACAGTGGCTTTACCCATACCATCTACGATTCATCCTCCGACTCTGCCCCTGAGTTCGGAGCCGGAGCTCCTCGGAGCCGTGACCGTCGAGACATCGGAGCCGATACTTACCCCTTGTGCTCAGTCGTCTGCTCCGATCTCTTCCGATCTCTTCCATGGTCCCATCCTTGGAGGGATCCGGGCGCTTGGACTTCCTCGTCTGCTCCGAGGGGGCGAGTGGCATCAGACCCTTGTCCGACCCCGTTCTCCCTCTCGGAGCGTCGGCGCTGGTGAGTTCGCCCCCCGACATAAGCTTCGGAACTGTCCCTCTCGGTGCCGGCTGGGGTTCCTATTTTTTCGGAATGGGAGCCCTTTGTCCTGCCTGATAGGGGCGCCTACGAGGTCATGAGGAGCGTACTGGCCCCAGTGCCTGCTCCACGGTCAGCTCCATCAGCTCCTCCCACTGTAGTGCCTTCTGCTGTCTCTACGCACTCTCACATTCCCAACTGTAGAGATCCAACGCCTCAGGTTTCCCCATTGGGAATATCCTCCTCTTCCGAGGCTTCCCCTGATCCGTCAGGTGAACCCCCCTCGAAAGAGGACATGTAAGAGGAAGCATGTGGACTCCCCTGAGTCCATCACATCTGATACCGACTTGGATGAGTCAGAAGGGTCCCCATGGTCCCCCTCTGAGGATGTCTCCTTTTCTGACATCCTTGAAATCCTCAAGCAGAGGGAGAACTGGTCTACCCTCAATCCTTCCGAGGACGAGTCGGTTTACCAGGAGGCGTTTGGTTTTCGCCCTTCCACCTCCTGGGTGTCTCCGCCTTTTGACCCCCTCATTGAAGTGGTGGTGCGGAAGGCGTGGACGGCCCCTGATACGATGGAAACCACCCCATGGAGGCCTTCCAAATTCATCACAGCCCCGTCACATAAACAATTTTTAACTAAGGGTGTCCCAGTTGATGCCATTGGGGGTGGCTGCAGCCACTAAGAAGGAACTGGCTGATCCTTCAGTGCCTATCCATCCTCCTAATAAGGAATCTAGGACTATGGATAAGTACGGCAAGAGGATGTTCTCTTCAGCCATGCGGTCGCTGAATTACTTGTGCCATTTCACCCGCCTTCAAAGAGACATTCTCAAAGAAATGGGTGATACCCTACAGGATCCAACAGCTGCGGAGTCTCAGGACAAAATCAACTCCCAGCTAGGAACCCTAAATTCCATTGTCAACTCCTCCATGCGGCTTATTTCCTATGCAGCCGATGGAGCGAGTAGAGCCGCAGGCACAGGTGTGGCTTTAAGGCGTCCTGCCTGGATGCGGCTTTGCAACTTTGCAGACCCCTTCAAGGCGTCCTTCACTAACTACCCCTTTGATGGTTTGGCGTTGTTTGGACCTCAAGTGAAGGATAGTTTGACCAGATGCGAACAAGATGGCAAGACACACTCTGCCGTGGGAGTCCGATTTTCAACCCCGTCTAGACAATATCCTAAAGGTCAAAAGGGTGGAAAAATGTGGTTCCGCAAATCACAGGGAGCCTGACGCAGGAGGTCAGTTCCCCCCGAGAGGCGGGGGGGGGACAACAACAGACGCCGCCCTAGAGGCAGAGGAGGTCTGCCGAATCAGGGTAACAGAGAGTCTCTCTCTGACAAACCCTTCTAGCATCCCTGAGAAGCTGCCCGACTGTCCACCTTCGGAGGCAGTCGGGGAAGGTTAACGCTGTACCCAGAAGCCTGGCTTTCTCTCACACAAGACAAATGGGTACAGTCGATTATATCCGAGGGTTACAAAATTCCCTTTATCCACACCCCAACTCAGCCAAAAGGGTCCCTCCCAGACGTTCCACCCAGTCTAAGGGAACAAGCAGTACTAGAAATATCAAAACTGCTAACAAAAAGAGCCATCCAGCCAGTCCCAGCAGACCAACTAAGATCCGGAATCTACTCCAAGTTCTTTTTGGTACCAAAAAAGACAGGGGACTGGAGGCCAATATTGGATCTCAGCAGACTAAACAAGTCTGTAAAAAGAACGAAGTTCCGGATGGTCACGCTACAGTCCATTCTACCCTTTCTGGGTCAGGACAATTGGATGTGCTCAGTGGACCTTCAGGATGAGTACTATCACATCAAGATGCACAGGTGCTCCAGGAGGTTTCTCCGCTTCCAGCTGGGGGCCAGTCACTACCAGTTCAGGGCCCTGCCCTTTGGTCTCACTACAGCCCCCCGAGTGTTCACTGGTTACGGCTCATCTGAGACGTTAAGGATTCCAGGTGTTTCCGTATCTAGACGACTGGCTCCTTACTGCCACCACCAGGCATCAGCTTCTTCTTGCCAGAGATTACACCATTCAAACTTGCAAAGGGCTAGGTATCTCCATAAATTTCGAAAAGTCAGCCTCGTCAGTCTATTACCTTCATAGGTGCCACCTTGGACACCATACAGCTCTCAGCAAAATTAACTGAGCAAAGAGTTTTAGATATTCGAAATCATGTTCATATCCTCCTTCAGAGCAAATGAATCCAGGCCAGGTTTATTCTAAAAGTGTTAGGTCTCATGGCGGCAGCCATCACGCTACTTCCCCTTGCTCGCTTTCACATGTGGCTCCTTCAGTGGATGCTCTTCTCCCAGTGGTCCTTCCAACAGCTTCCTTTGACACACAACATCATAATAACTCTATCTTGCAAGAAACATCTGTCTTGGTGGATGGTCTCCCCTCAAGTCCTTCAGGGCAGACCATTCGTTCCTTCCCCTCCGGTCGCCACGGTCACAACGGACGCCTCCCTGATCGGGTGGGGGGGCATTTTCAGGGCAGGACAGTCCAGGGCACATGGCAACCTTTCGAATGCCACCTGCACATAAATGTCCTGGAGATGAGAGCAGTACTTTTGGTGTTGCAAGCCCTCCAAGACTCTCTTCCTTTAGGGACTATTGCAATTCAGACGGACAATATGTCCATAGTGTGGTATATCAGCAAGCAGGGCGGAACCAAGTCCCTATCCCCTGTGTCGAGAGGCACTCAGACTTTGGCAATGGGCGATCTCTTCTCAGCGGTTTCTGATAGCAACGGATATCCCCGGGAAGTCCAACATCATAGCGGACAGGTTGAGCAGAGCTATTCTCATGCCACACGAGTGGTCTCTCAAGCAATCAGTAACGGAGGAGATTTTTCAGAAGTGGGGTCTTCCTTGCTGCGATCTTTTTGCAACACCTCAGAACAGCAAGTGCCTTGACTTTTTCACTCTCTTTCCCCTTCCAGGCCATCCCCCCAGAGATGCTCTAGTCCACGATTGGCCTCGGGGACTTCTATATGCTTTTCCCCCCTTTCCATTAATCACTCAGTTGATTCAGAAAGCTACCGCCTTGAGAGCCAGGATGATCCTCATTGCCCCTTATTGGCCTCGACAGAGATGGTTCCCGTTCCTGCATCGTTACCTTTTGGAACAGCCTTGGCATCTGGACCCAGTGCCAGATCTTTTGGCCCACCAGTCAGGGAGGCTGCACCAATCCCTCCAATCTCTCAACCTCACAGCTTGGTTGCTCCACTTCCATCCCTAGCCAGGCTTCCCCTGATTTCCACTTCTGTCCGTGATATTATTGTAGCTTCCCTCATGTCCTCTACCAGAAGGATTTATACTAGTAAATGGAAGCGTTTTTCCTTCTGGGCAAGGGCTAGGAATATAGATCCCTTCACTGCTCCTATACAATCAGTTCTAGATTTCCTAGCTGAAATTTTTCATTCAGGCTCTTCATCCTCCACTGTAAAGGTTCAGTTAGCGGCCATTTCAAATTTTCACATAGGCCTATCGGACTCCAGCGTCATGTCCCACAAGCTTTGTAAAGCCTTACTTAAGGGTATCTTTTTTACTCAAACCCCCGATCAAAGACCCCCCCCACCACAGTGGGATTTGAATTTGATTTTAACATCCTTGATTCTTCCTCCCTTTGAAACTGCTGCTTCCTGTTCTTTAAAGTTGCTCTCTTGGAAAACTCTCTTCCTAGTTGCCATAACTTCTGCTAGGAGAGTATCAGAACTCCATGCCCTTTGCATTCGTCCTCCTTATCTAGTTTTCCACAAAGACAGAGTTTCTCTCAGAACTAACCCGTCTTTTTTGCCCAAGGTGGCTTCTCAGGCAAATTTAAATCAATCTATCGATCTTCCAGTTTTCTTCCCTAATTATTCTAACAGGGCGGACAAAAACTGCATTATCTGGACGTTCATCGTCAGCTTCGTTACTATCTGGACAGAACTAAACAAACTAGGAAATCTGATCAGCTTTTTCTGTCCTATGCGGAAGGTAAAAAGGGCCTTCCGGTTTCCAAAGTAACGTTGTCTAGATGGCTGTCCTCTGTGATTACCTGTATCTATCAACTCAGAGGTAAAGAATTACCTTCTAAGCCAAGAGCCTATTCAACCAGAGCTTTAGCTACATCAACAGCCTTTCAAGCTAGATTGCCAATAGATACTATTTGTGCAGCAGCCACATGGGCCTCTCCTCATACCCTTATTACACGCTACAAATTAGACATGACCTCCAGAAACAGGGCAAATTTTGGTTCCACCATTCTCAAGAGCCTGTTCCGATGAGCCACCTGGGATGAAGGTGCTAGGGCCACGCGGTCCCATCCAGCAAGAATGAAGGCGAGATTGACAACTTAACATTGAGAAGTTATGTACCTACCATAATGTTCCATGTTAGTTGTCTTCTTCTCTCCTTCTTTTTTGCATCCCACCCGCCATCCCCCTAGCCTGGATAAACTGAAAGGATTTCCCTTTTTTTATCAGGGTCTTCACCTTACACAATTTGAAGCCTAAACTGGTTAGGTTATCCTTGGGTAGCTATAGCTTCAGGTAGTGGTACATGGGAGTTTTTCCCCTTCTCCTTCTCTCCCTTGGGTTGGGAGGCTAAAATTGCTATGTTCTCAGCTACCAAACGAGATCTGGGTAGTTAGCGCCTAGCATCATGGGATATAGGGTTGCCGCGAGCCGGAAAAATTAGCTCTCGAGCTTTAGTATAGGCCGAGTCGGAGCCGAGGATCTGCTCCGAACCCATCCAGCAAGAAAGTAGGCGAGAAGAAGACAACTAACATGGAACGTTATGGTAGGTACATAACTTCTCATTTTATTGTTTAGTTTATTTCATGTCTTTGGCAGCAGTCATTTGTCTGCGTCTGCCCTTCTGTAATATGTTTGTCATTTAGGGACTCCGTGATTGCAACCAGTTTGCAGTCATCTGCAGACTTGGTAAGCCACAGGCCATCTTCTTTCTCCTGGACTTGTGAGAAATAGATTCCTAACAGTAGAGCGCCCAGCACAGATCCTTTTGGTACCTCACTCGTAACTGGTCTACTGATGGATGTGGACCCCCTATCTTTGTCATTGTGTGTTCTGTCTGAGCCAGTTGGTTACCCGTCTAGCAATGGGAGAGTTTCTCAATGACCTCCGAGTGGGGGATTGTGTCAGCAACCTTGGCTAAATCAAGATAGGCAGTATGCACTGCTTTGCCCACATCCGGGACTTTGGTGACATTCTCAAAGAAGTCCACCAATTTTAATAAGAATGACCTTACCCCTGACGAAACCAAACTGGCTCAGGTCAAGAGTTTGAAGGTTGGCTGTGTCCGTGTTGATGAGGTCCAGGGTGATTCTTTCCATGGCCTTGCAGAAACGGCCAGTTAAGCTTATGGGTCAGTTGATGGAACCCCTTTGTGCAAGGGGATCACTGTTGCTGTTCTCCACTCTGCCAGAACAAAGCCAGTGCTCAGGCTGTGGTTAGTGTGTGTTAAGTGGTTCTGCTAGGTCTTGTTTTACATTGTTTAGTAAGCAGAGTGGGATGTTATTTGGTCCCGTAGAGGCCATGTTTTTGCTTGTATGACCTGTACTTTGGAGATGCTCTGTAGAGGACTGGTGTCAGGAATGCTTTGGGGTATGGCTGGTTGGGAAAGGGGGGTGAAGTTATTTCCAGATTAGCAGGTTGGCAATTTCCTCAGGTTCAGTGTGATTGACACTGTCCAGAATAAGTTTGGAACACAACTGGGTATTCTCTTTTTGGTTACCGACATAGCTAAAGAATGCCTTATGGTTGTCTCTAGCAAGGGCTGCTAATGTAGTCTCGTAACTAGCCTTAGAGGACTTTACAAGATATCTTATTTTCTTGTTCAAGCTGTGGAGGATATTCTTCTTCTGTTGAGTAAGTTTCCTGTTATGCTTAGAGCTCAGTTTCTTTCTTTTGTTATATAACTTATTTATACTTACAGTCCACCAGGGCAGCTTGTTTTTTTGGGAGGACCTGGTTTTAGTCCTGTCAGGTACAGCTGAATCAGTACATTTGTTTAAGTGCTGATGACATAGAGGAATTCATGCATTTCTTTCATGAATCACAGGAGGGAGAAGTATTGGTGGTTGGGGACGTAAACTTACCAAAAACAGAGTGGGATTTCGTTGATAAAACAACATTATAAATGAAATTATTTACGCGTGTCAGGAACAGCAAATGTCCTTACATTCACTGCTGCAGAATTATTAACACATGGGATTCTTTGCCGTGGAAGCCCGAACGTCTTGCCAGTTACCAAAGACTACTTGTTGCTTTTAAAACATACGCTGAATGTCACCCAAATGCTCCTTGCATAGCATAGGGCATAAGGGTAACTTTCAGGCCTAAAATCAGAACAACTTTGCCACCAGTCTGAACGTATCTTTTTACCATCTGTATTTTTGTCTGCATCCGTTTTCTGACAATTGAACACACTTTCGTTCTTCAGTGACTACCTACTCCTGTGGAAAAGAACAAAACTGCACCAATCTTGCACTAACCGAAAAGCATTTATTGATAGAACAAAAAAAGATGTAAGCGCTTTCGTGATCACTCCTATCGCTTCATCAGACAAATGAATTGCAAAAAATTTCAATTCATATATTATTTTAAAACAGTCAGCTGTTACACTTAAGCCAGTCACAAGACATCCAACACTTAAAAAAATCTAAAACAATTAAATATGTTAAAAAAACTTTCAATAGCATATTGATTAAAACCATAGTAATCCTGTCAATTGAATGGATATGTAAGCAACATTGAAACATTTTTAAAAAATATTTTCAAAAAATAAATAATGTAGAATAATACTAATAATAATGTTATGCACATCATCAGCTAAAAGTGCTTAAGACGGCGTGACTTCAAAAAAGGTTTGAGAGACATAGTCCCATTCAAACCTGGAGGGCTTTCAGCATGGAGTATAAGGATCCATTTCTGCTTGGCACTTTCGGTGTGATTCTCAATATCACCCCCTCTTGGTGTGATTCTCAATATCACCCCCTCTTATATTGGAGTGTATAACTTGAATAGCTAGAAATCTGGAAGTGTGTGTATGATCCGTCTGTCTCACATGATTAGCTAGGGCATTGCTCTCTTTTTGATTGTTTATATTTTTTTTATGCTCAAGGATCCTATCCTTTAGCATCCTATTCGTTTTGCCAACATAATATGCATGGCATGTTTGTCAGAACGAAAAATCGACTACATTAGTCGTACGACAATCAACATAACTTGAACATGTGATCATAAAATGTCGTGTAGGATATACATAAACTGTGCTAGTAGAAATGTATTGACATGCTGTACATCGTCTGCAGGGAAAGGTACCAGTTCGCATAGAAGGAATAGGTCTAGCTACACTCATTTTATTACAAAAATATTGCTTCAAAGATTTGTTCTTAAAAGAAAACAGAGGGGCATTCCCAATTTTGTCTGCAAGTCCTGGTGCTTCATAGAGTAGCCTCCAGTGTCTCTTTATAATGGATTTATATTCATTGATATCACTGGAATATTGGAGAACAACTCTAAAATCATCTTTAGTGGGAGCAGGTTCTTATAAATGTGCTGTATTGCTAAAATATCTACATCTGTGGCTCTTTTGTGTCCATGCTTCATCTATAATGGCGGTAATCTCTGTCTTAGAATAACCCCTATTTAAGAACTCTAGTTAAAGAATATCAAGTGCTTTCTGAGCTGCTTTATCATCATTGTATAGCCTAAGCACCCTGTAAATCTGCCCCTTTCCCCTTTTCTCTGGGGTTTTTGTCTCTTTTGACTAGTCTTCTTTCTGTCTTAGTCTAGCTAGGTTTCCTCGCCTCCCGGCAACATTTAGGCTGTCTTCTTTCAGCCTCTCCCTGGGTTCCTGCTGTTTCCTCCCGGGTCCGTAGGATAGCTCTTAATTTTCCCTGTTTCTCCCCTATTCAGCAGATTCTTTACTCTTCTCTACTCCTTTCCCCCTTTTTGTGTACTGTACAGGTGGTGGATGTTTGCATGAGTGTGAGCGTGATGTCTGAAAAGCCCTCTGGCTTTAAAAGATGCACCTAGTGGTGTCAGGAAATGCCCATTTCGACCCAATTGAGGAGTGTTCTTATTGCCTGGGAGAGCCTCGCCTTTGGAGATACTCTGTAGAGGACTGGCGTCAGCAATGCTTTGTGGTATGGCTGGTTGGGACGGGGGGGGGGGTGAAGTTATTGCCAAATCTGTCAGCTAGCAGGTTGGCAGTTTCCTCAGGTTCAGTGTGATTGGCACTGTCCATAATGAGTTTGGCACACATTTGTGCTGTACTCAACCCCATCTCTCTGCTGGAATGCAGGAACAAGCTCCTGAAGTTCTCTGGTTTTCAGTTCCCCTTCCAAGCCTCCCTCTGATCCCAGAAGGAGGTCGTCTTCCTCCAGGGATTCCCCACCAAAAAGCTGAGGCTCTTTTATTGCAGTTCCCCCAATCCGAGCCCAGCCTCTTTGGCTTCGGATCCCGGCTCTTCTGCTCTGAGAACCCTGGCTGTTACTGTTGGATCAGAGACCTCAGAGCCTTGAAGGTCCTCAGATCCGATCTGACTGCTCCTTCAGTTCTACCCAAGCCTTCAGATCCGACGGTTTTGTCGGATCTGATCGTTATTGAGATTTCCCCTTCCAGGTCCAGGGGCTCAGATCCGAGGAGCACAAGTCAGTCTCCTTCCCAAGACCGCAGGCCTTCAGGCAGGTTGCGGCATTCCTCCGTCTCTTCCAGATCCACCAAGAGCTTGCTCCCCTCAGACATGGATAGGATGATAAGGGGCCTTCTCAAGGCCAAAATCGAGTTGGGCTTGTTGCCATCCCCCACTCAGTTGTCAAGGGGATCTTCTCCATCTGCGGGACTCCTCTCTCCTCATCCAGCCCTCGGGATCAGAGCATTCCCTGTGAGAGGCCGACAGTGTCTGACATATCTTCCTTTCCCACACCATCAGGGTCCCTGCCGGGCTCACTTCCATTGCACTTGGAACTGGCTGCATCTCAGCCATGCTAGGTCTGTGCTGGTTCCCGGAGGTGGGGTTGGGCCCGGAGTTTTCACACTGTTCCCTCCCCCTGGGGATGTCCTCGCTGGACAGCTTGGGGCCGATATTGTCTAGAGATGGTGCTGCGTCAGGGTCCCCCCTTTGGTCCCGGGCAGCTGCAGCATTTGGGAAGGAGGTGGGGCTTCATCCAGTCCTTCGGCCTTCTGGGACGTAGAGAGGACCTTCTCTGGATGGGCAACTACCTCTCCTTTGGCTCTAGCTCTTCCACAGCCCCTGTCAGCATTGGGCAGTGAGACCTCGTCATCCTTTCAGGGTCAGCCCTCCCATGAGTGCCTTCAGGTGGGCATTAACCCCCTCGGGGTCCCTACCTCTTCTGAGTCCTCCCCAGAGCCCACCATGGAGGAGCCTCCTTGGAAGAGGATGTGCAAGAGGAGGTAGTTGGACTCACCTAGAGCATCTCTCACTGGGGACATGGATTTTGAGGAAGGAAACTGGTCCCCCAGACGTCCATCTGAGGAAGTGTCCTTTGGGGACATCCTGGAGATCCTAAAACAAAGAGGTGGCTGGTCTAACCCTTTCCAATCTTCAGTGAAATCTGTGATTGAAGGCCTTTGGGATGGGCCCATCTTCCACCTGGGTCACTCTCCTGTCGACAAGCTTGTACAACTCATCACCGACAGAGCGTGGAAGGAGCCAGACACAGTGCAACCAGTTCCCAAGATGGCTGACAAGATTCTAAGCCCCCCCCCCTCCAAGGATAAGGCCTTTTTGAGCAAGGGTGTCCCTGTTGATGCTATTGTGGTGGGCACAGCTACTAAGAAGGAGCTCGCTGAACATAGGTCCATGGTAGTCACCCCCCCCTCCCCGAACAGGGAGTCTTGGATGATTGACAGTTTTGGAAGTGCGTTTTTGCCTCAGCTGAATTAGGACTGAGATCAACCAACTACATGGCACAGTTTACCCAGATGCAAAGGGATTTGGTCTCAGAGCTCTCCACTTCCCTTTCTGTGTTGCTGCCTCCGGAGAGTCTCAAATTGGTCTCCCCGAAGCTGTCCACTCTAACTTCCCTGGTAAACGCTTCAGTGAGGGTGATCTCCAATACGGTGGAGGCCACCTCTTGACCCGGTGGGTAGAGGCATTGCCATCAGGCATCATGCCTGGCTTCGCCTGTGCAGGTTTGCAGAAGCCTTTAAGGTGTCCTTTACTACCGCCCCTTTTGATGGGTCAACCTTCTTTGGTCATTTTCTCTGAGACTTTGACCCTCAGTGAGCAGGAAGGGAAGACTGTCCACTGTGGGGATCAAGATTTCTACACCCCAACGATCCTTTTCCAAAAATCAGAGGGGTAGTAAGAAACTTTGGCTCCATAGGTTTCAGTCTTCCTTCCAGGATGCTCCTCAGGAATTCTCTTCCTCCGGCCGGGGCAGGGGATTTGAAGGCAGATGCCACCCTAGAAGCAGAGGAGGTTCACGGAACCAGGGCTCCCGAGAACCCTTCTCGGAGAAGCCCCCTCAGCACTCCTGAAGTGCTGCCCAGGTGTCCAGCCCTGGAGGCAGTCGGGGGTCAACTCTCCCTCCACCACTAGCCTGGACTACTATCACCTCAGATCAGAGGGTGTTAAAGATCAATTCCAGGGGTTACTTCATACCCTATTTTCAGCCCCTTCCAGTTCCAAGTTCTCTCCTGGACGTTTCACCCCACCCGAGGGAGTTGTCCCTTCTTGAGGTCCAAGACCTCCTTCAAAAAAGAGCCATCCAAGAGGTTCCAACAGGATAATGAGGGCCCAGAACTTACTCTTGCTTTTTTTTTAGTGCTCATGAAAACTAGGGACATGTGTCCAATTTTGGACCTCAGTGAACTAAACATGTTGGTCAAGAAGTCCAAGTTCCTGATGGTCACTCTTCAGTCCATTCTGCCTCTTCTGTGCAAGAACGACTGGATGTGCTAAATACATCTCAAGGATGATGTATACTATCATATCAAAATCGACAGACGCTCCAGGACATACCTGTGCTTTCAGCTTGTGGCCAGCCACTGTCATTTCAGAGCCCTGCCCTTTGGACTCACCACAACTCCCCCCATCTTTCCCTTTGTCAGAATTTAGAGTTTATCGGGGTCCTTTTGGACATGGTGTCAGACACTGCAGCACTTCCCCTATGCAGAGTTTAGATTATTTGGGACCAGGTCCATCAGTTGTTGGATCTGGATCTTGCAAGTGGTAAGTTCGATGGCGACAACGATCCAGTTAGTGCCTCTTGCCAGATATCATATGAGGATTCTACAGCGGACCTGGATGGTACAATGGTCAGCTCAGTTTCACCCCATGTCCATGCCCATCAGGATTCCTCAGATGTGCCGACATCTTGCTTGGTGGCTCCAAGCTCAGTATCTCATACTAGGCAAACCCTTCTGTCTTCCCCAACCCAAGGCCACGGTGACCACAGATGCCTCCTTATTGCGGTGAGGAGGGGCATTTTTGGTGAAGAAGGGTTCAAGGCACGCAGTCCCCCTTGGAGATCAAATGTCCTGGAGATGAGAACAGTCCTTGTAACACCGCAAGCCTTCCAGGACTATAGCAATTAAAACACACAACATGAAAGAGGTCTGGTACATCAGCAAGTGGGGGGAACACAGTCTTATCTCCTGTGCAGAGAGGCCATGAGAGTGTGGGAATGGGCAATGTCTTCTAGGCGCTTTCTTCTTGCAACGCACATTCCCAGCATTTCCAGTGTGTTAGCCGACAAACTCAGCAGATCTCTCCTGAGTCCTCATGAGTGGTTCCTAAATCTGTCAGTAACACATTGGATATTCAACCGTTGGGGTCTCCCTTGCTGTGATCTTTTTGCCTTCCAGGACAACCACAAATGGAGCAACTACTTTGAGCTGATCCCCCCCAGTGGCGGAGTCACCCATGGACGCTCTGGTTCACGATTGGCCATCAAGACTTCTAGATGCTTACCCCCCAACTCCCCTCATCCCCAAAATCTTACAGAAAGACCCTGTCATCCTCTCATTGCCCCATTTTGGCCTTGTCAGGCATGGTTTTCCCTCCTTTGGTCTCATCTGAAATATCCACCCTGGATATTAGATCCCATTCAGGATCTCATTTGCCACCCTTGGGGACTTTCTCTTTCCGATCTCCTGTCTCTTCTGACTGCATGGTTCCTCCAGTTCCAGTGAGCCTTTACCAGTCCAGGCTCCCCTCCCCGTTTAAGAGTGTTATGTTGGCCTCTCAAAAACCATCTACCAAGAAGGTATGTTCCAGTAAATGGAAGAGATTTTCTATTTCGGCTAAACAACATAATCTAGATCCCTTTTCAGCCCCCTGTTCCTGACATTTTGTTGTTCTTGGCCTCTCTTTTTCACCAAGGAGTCAGTTTCTCTCCGATCAAACTCCAGTTGGCAGCCATCTCTGACTTCCATTTGAATGAGAGTCCCACCTTTTCTTCCAGGTTGTGCAAGGCCTTCCTCAAGATCTTTCTCCTCAGGCCTCCTATCAAGGATCCCTCCCTCCCTTCCATGGGTTCTCACTCTGGTGTTGCAGTCTTTGACGCAGAAGACCTTTGAACCTTCAGCAACCTGTGATCTTAAATTCCTGTCCTGGAAGACAGCCTTCTTGGTGGCTATTACTTCGGCCAGGAGTGTCTCCTAGTTGCAGGCTCTTAGTATTAAGCCCCCTTTCATGGTGTTTCACATGTATAGGGTGTCTCTCAGGACCAATCCTTCATTCATCCCTAAAGTAGCTTCGGAGGCTAATCTTACCCAATCTGTTCAACTTCCTGTGTTCTTCCCCAGTTTTTCTAATAAAGGGGAATTTACATTGCATTGTCTGGATGTCGATAGACTGCTGCATTTTTATCTGAAGAGAACTGAAAATTTTCGGAAGTCCAATCAGCTCTTCATTGCCTTCTCTCAGGCCAGGAAAGGCCAAGTATTTTACAAGGTATCTATTTCTTGTTGGATCGCCAGCTGCATATCCTACATTTATGAAAGCAGGCACCTGGATCTTTCTGGACCAGTCAAAGCTCACTCTACTAGGTCGATAGCCACATCCTCTGTCTTCTTGGCAAAACTTTATTTAGATGAGCTTAGCGGTGCTGCTACTTGGTCTAACCCCCACACCTTTGTTACACATTATAAGCTGGATTTGGTGTCCAGTAGCAGGGCTTCCTTTGGTTCCTCTGTGCTCCGGTATATCCTTCCCTGAGGTCTCCCAGGGTTCGTAGTAGCTGGGGACTCTGACCCATTCGTGATCAATAATGACATAGATAGCATCAGATAAAGAGTTATGTACTTACCATAACTTGGAATCTGTGGTATCCAGTGTCATTATTCATCATGTTCCCACCCTCCTTCCCCCTACTTCTGCAGATTTGGTAGATACAGAGGGATGTCTCCCTTTAGGAGTTTTTCAGTTTTATAGGCAGTTTTCACTGTCCTTTTTCTCTGTATTCAGCAATCTCGATCTGAGGGTTGTGGGTAGCAAGGGATCTTGGGAAGGGGAGGAGCTTGAGCTCTGGATCGGTCCTTTCAGTTGCCGGTTCAGATCTGAAGTTGGATTCAAGACCCATCTGTGATGAATGATGACACTGGATAGCACAGATTCCAAGTTGTGGTAAGTACATAACTCTTGTTATCTCCATATTCCGATCCATCCTCTTTTCAGGAAGTTTTTGCATTCTCTGTTGCTTCCTGGCATTTTCAGTTCTATGCTTTGCCCTTTGGCCATTTTGCTGCCCCACGTGTATTCACCAAATGCCTTGCTCCTGTGATTGCTTTTTGCAAGCTGCGAGGGATCCCAATTTTTCCTTAGCGACGACCTGTTGTTTCAGGCGTCTTCTCCAGAGACCCTTTTGTGAAATCTTCATTTTGCCATTTCCCTTTTTCAGAGCCTGGGGTTCAGTATACATTTCAAAATGTCTTCTATGCATCATTTTCAGGATCGTGTTTTTCTGGGTTGTAGGATTCAGATGATGCCAATGCTTGCATCCCTGACCCCTCCAAAGACCTTAACTCTCATTTCTTTCTTTCAAACTCTTCTTCCTGTGGCTTTCCTTACCACCAGGGAGTTTCTGAGAGGTCTGTGTTTCATGGCGTCCAGCATTCCAATGCTTCCTTTGGCCAAACTTCACATGAGAAAGTTTCAGTGGTTTCTGAAGTCGGTGTGGCTCCAACATGCACATCCTCTAGACTTTTGTAGTTCCTTGTGTCAGACAGGAACTTCACTGGTGGATTCAACAGTTGTCTCTGAATCCAGCAGTCACTTTTTATCCCCCATCCCTCTCAGAAATTGTTCATAGATTCTTCAGACATGGGATGGAGGTGACTTTTGGTTCCCTAAAAGTACAGGGGGCGCGGTTGCCTCGTCAGCAGAAAGAACACATCACTGTCGAAGATGAGAGCTCTTCTGCTGGATCTTCAGGCCTTTCATCCTCTTTTCTGTCCAGGGCCTCTCAAGGTGTTCACAGACTATATCAACAAACAGGGAGGAACGAGATCTTATGTTCTTTGCTGGTTGGGACTTCTAGTATGGAATCTTGCTGTTAAGTATCAAGTGACTCTTCAGGCATTTTATATCCCTTCTAGTAGGAACTTTGTCGCAGATACTCTGAACAGGTCCGTAAATCAGTCTTGTGAAGGGATGCTTCACAGGGGCGTGTTTCTAGACATTATCCAACAGTGGGGTACTCCTCAAGTGGATCCCTTTGCCTCCCTTCTGAACAGACAACTTCCTATGTTTTGTGCCAGAGTCCTAGGTCCTTTGGTGTGGCAGGTGGATGATCTCTCATTTTCTTGGAACGGTATGTTTCTTTATGCATTTTTTTCCCCTTCTGCTCATTCTGAAAGTCCTGTTCAAGATTCAACAGGATGCTCCTAAAATCTTGTTGGTGACACCATTTTGGCCGTGACAGCAGTGGATGTTCTTCGTGTTTCACTGTTGCAGTCATTACATTTGGGTGATCTGCTGGCAGGTTGCCCTCAGTCGGCCTGAATAACAAGGTCTTGGGTCCTGCGTCGGTTGCTGTCTCCTCTTCCATGACGTCAGGGGTATAAAACATGCATCCGACGCCATTTTAATCAGCCTTTCTTGCTGCCCGGTGCCCGAAGCAGTTCGCAAGTGCCAGTCGGCCGACTCCTGAAATTTTCATTTTCGAGTTTCAGAACCGAAGTCTTCAAACTAAAGCTAAGTACCCCGTTGGGGAAACTTTTTCTTGCTCCTTACCGATTTCAGTAAAAGTTAATAATTGCATTACTTGTGGGAAGCAAATACGTCGTAAGGATTTTCATTTGTACTGTATTTCTTGCCTAGGCCCTGATCACAATGTGCCTTGCTGTCAGTTTTGTGCTAAATTTAACCAACGCACTATTAAGCGTCTGTATATTTTTGCTTCTAAATATTTTGGTTCAAGATTTAACTACCCTGAAAATGTCATTGGTTAGCAATCCGACTGTCGGAGTTCACAAAAAACGCAAGGAAAAAGACAGAGACAGACTGTCTAGGCCCAAAACCGACGAAGCTTCTCCTAGGCCAGTCGCCGGTACTCAGTGAGGCGCTTTCACAGCCCCTGATACCCGCTACTTTTGAGTCACAGGCCTCTACCAAGACCCATTCAGAGACTGGTATGCAGTGAGATTCACAAAGTATTGAACCCGTGGATGTCTCTCCGTTGGATGTGTTCGGAGCCGCTGAGCAGGCACCGGCTTCTGAGGGTGTTTTCAGGCCTCAACATTTTTATATTAAACCGACGCCAACAACAAAAACAAGGTAAAAAACTTCTATATCTAAAAAAACTGATGCATGAGCCACGTGCTCAGGCCCCTATGCCTGAAAAACAGATGATCAAAATGGCTGAGGATTTAACTACCTTGATCAGGGGTTCCCAACCCCCCCCCCCCCCTTGCTAAGAGGCCTAGGCAAGGCACTGATTATGAATCGTCTGATCAGGTTTCCGTTTCTTCTGATTCCTCTTCTGATCAGGAATTTTCTGTTTCACCTTATGAGGATTCTGATGCAGAGGAATCCATCCCATCTGGATCTCCTCCTGAGGATTACTCTTTTGGAGAGACTTTGTATACTTTAAGGGAACATTTTCACTGGTAGAATCAGGACTTCTCTGAATCAAAAAAGAGGCTTAGGGATTTCCTCCTTCTTCCTCAGCATAGGCCTTTGGCAATACCTCATCTCCTGTATTAGACATTGTTGATGATGTGTTCTCAAAATCAAGCATGGCTGCTGATTCCCTGCCTCCGGCTCCTAGTACGCCAGACAGATATTACAGGGTTCCTGACTCCCACAAATTTATTTTCAAAAATCCTGTTGCTGATCCTGAGACTATTTGTCAGGGTCCCAAGGGTGTTGAGGCTTCTACAGCGAAAAATCCTACCCTTTCTGATAGAGATTCCAGGCCACTAGATAGATGGGGTAAGAAGGTTTATATGTCTGCAGCCTTGGCAATCAGGGCTTTAAACTGCCAGTTTCATATACTTAAATATCAACAGCATGTTATGGGCTTACTGAAAGAGAAAAGTATGTTGATTTCTGATTGTGTGAAAAATAAAGAACAGGTTGGAAAGCATACTTTGCAATGTGGTTTTGATTCCTTGGAGGTCTCTTGTAGGGCCGTCGTTACTGGATCTGTGATTAGAAGGCATGCCTGGCTCAAGGAGCAAAATCTGCCTGATCATGTTAAAGCTAAATTGTTGGATGTCCCTTTTCAGCATGATACTCTGGTAATAAGGCAAAAGAGGTTTTAAAGAAAATGGAAGACAAAACTAAATCTATGCAAACTGTAAAAGATTTCTTGCAAGTGAAGCCACCCAGGTTCAGTAGACACTGGCCTACTAAAAATTGGTCCTTTCCTGTGTCCAACAGAACCACTCAGGGCATACCCAGTTGCTCAAAAGGCTCCAGATATCAATCACAGGGTTCTTACAGGTCAAAGCAATGGGGTGCCTCCACCTCCAAATCTGGAGGAAACAAAGCACAACCCTACATTAAGCAGTCTCAATGACTTTTCCTGTACCATCTCCAAGCACTTATCTTTTGGTAGCCCCCTTGGGGGGGGGGGGGACTAGCACTTCATGCTCAAAATTGGCAGTTAATTACCCAGGACAAGTGGGTATTGAACATAGTATCTCAGGGGTGCAGATTTCATTTCCATACTTTTCCAATTCCAAACGAGTGGCCAGATCTGCCACAAAACCAGTGGGCAGAGGCCCAGAAACAAGTCATGTCCCTCGTGGATATGGGGGCTATTCAACCGGTACCAGAAAAGGAAAAAGGACAAGGATTTTATTCAAGACTTTTCCTGGTACCCAGAAAAGACAATTCATGGCGTTCAATACTGGACTTATCGATTCTGAACACATTCCTGGACATTCCAAAATTCAAAATGCTGACTTTACAACAGCTACTGCCTGTGCCAGGCGAGAATGCTTGGTTAGTAACTCTAGACTTAAAAGAGGCATACCTGCATATCCCAATAAGGGAATCATGCAGAAGATACCTCCGCTTCAAAGCAGGTTTTTTGCATTACCAATTCTCTGCACTGCCCTTTGACTTATCTACTGCGCCCAGGGTTTTTACAAAGTGCCTGGCACCAGTAATTGCATTCTGCAGACAAAGAAACATTCAAATTTATCCTTATCTGGACGATTGTCTCATTCAGGCAGAGGACAAGGACACTCTTCTTCAGCATCTGGCATTTGTAAAAACTCTTCTTGCATGCCTAGGGTACACCATAAACGAAAAGAAATTGCAATTGGTACCCTATCCAATAATTACATTCCTGGGTGCAAGCTTGAATACAGCTGCCCAGATAGCTTACCTCACGCCAGACAAACAAATGCAATTGACAACATACTTCAAACAAATGGCAACAAAAACCCAGTTATCTGCAAGACAAATTCTGCAGGATTTGGGGTTCATGGCATCCTGCATTCTACTAATTCCATATGCGAGACTGCATATGAGGAAACTTCAGTGGTACCTAAAAAGTTTATGGAGTCAACATTGTCACAGCATGGAAACAATGTTTCCTCTAATTCCCTGCCTACAACAGGTGTTTCTTTGGTGTGTGGAGACATGTCACCAAAACAAGGGACTGTCATTCACTCTACCCGCTGCCACCCAAACCCTAACTACAGACGCATCAGACTATACTTGGGGGGCCCACCTGGCAGGGAGATGCATTCAGGGCAAATGGAGCCCAAACCTGACAGCCTTCAAGGACTTATTTCATCCAGGACAACTACTGATAAAGACGGACAACACCACAGTTATGTGGTACATAAACAAGCAGTGGGGTACTCATTCCTACCCCCTTTGCAGACTAGCCATGGCCTTGTGGAACACAGCCTTGACTTACCAAATACATCTTCAAGCTCAATTCCTGCCAGGAAAGCAAACTACTCTGGCAAATGACCTAAGCAGAAATCTTATGGACCCACATGAATGGAAACTGGATCAACAAATCTTCAGCATGTTAACACAGATATGGGGGAGCCCACACATAGTTTTGGGGAGAGGCAAATAGATCTATCAGTTGGACAAATTCTGCACAAGAACTCATCACAAAAAAGCATGGAAAATGGATGCTCTATCCTTCAGCTGGAAAAACCTATCAGTCTCTGCCTTTCCCCGTCTGCCTCTATTCTCCAAGGTCTTACTAAAAGTCAGACAGGAAAGACCAAAAATGATCCTAATTGCTCCGGACTGGCCTTGCCAACACTGGTACCCACTTCTAAGGAATATGTCACACCTTCCTCCGTGGTACTTGCCTCAAGCACCTCATCTACTGTCTCAGCAGAACTACCAAATTCTGCACACTCAGCTCCAAACTCTGAATCTTGCAGCATGGCTAATCAACTAATTATTCAAACCACATCTCTCAGTAAACCTGTGATGGATGTCATTTTGGAAGCCAGAAGGCCTAGTACTAGAAAATCTTATGCTGATAAATGGAAGAGATTCTGTGCTTGGAACCAAGCACAAGGAATAGACACAGCAAAGCCCAATATTCCTCATATTTTACGATACTTAACTGAGATGCTTGACAAGGGCCTATTTTTTTCTTCAATAAAAATGCATGCCTCTGCCATCTCGGCTCATTACAACACAGACCCTCCCCTCTTTTCTCATCCACTACTTAAACAGTATTTCAGAGGGGCCAAAAATTTAAGGCCTCCCAGGAGAACACCAGCTCCTGCATGGGACCTCAATTTTGTGCTGGAAAAACTCACCCTTCCTCCTTTTGAACCAGCAGCTACTGCGGATATAAAATTTCTATCTTGGAAGACAGCTTTTCTTTTGGCAGTCACTTCAGCAAGAAGGGTTTCAGAACTACAGGCTCTCATGGCAGTGGAGCCTTTCATTATATTTTACCCGGACAGGGTGGCCCACAGGACCAATCCTTCTTTTATGCCTAAGGTGGTATCCAATGTGGCTCTTAACCAGACCATTCACCTGCCAACATTTTTCCCAAATCCGCAGAACAAGGGGGAGCGGATTCTGCATTGATTGGATGTACACAGACAACTAAGATTCTACTTATAATCTCTAAGAAAGTCTGAGCAACTACTGGTAGCATTTGCTGCAGGATCAGAGGAGAAGGCTATATCAAAGCAGACTGTTTCTAAATGGATAAGCCACTGCATTCATTTCTGCTATTTGCACCATGGTAAACCTGTGCCCAAGGAGATCAGAGCACATTCCACTAGGGCTGGCTCTTCAGAAGTTTTTCTCAGAGGGGTCCCAACCAAAGACATTCTAGAAGCTGCTACTTGGAGCTCTGTTCATAAGTTCACAAAGCATTATAATTTACCTTTCTTCTCAAAATCCAGAGCAGGCTTTGCCACTGCAATCTTGCAGGGCCTTGTAGCTGCTCCTAATGCTGTTTAGTTCCATCCTCCCATCCATAGCTCTGGGATTCTACCCAAATGTAATGACTGCAACAGTGAAACATGAACATAGTACAGTTGTGTACACTTACCATAAATGTAGATGTTCGAGTGTATTCACTGTTGCAGTCTGGGTTACTTACCCGCCATCCCCCATTCTATACCTTTTCTTTCCTTCACTATATTCAAAAGCCTTTGTGGTGTATTTGCTTTTAGTTGAAGGTAAAGTTTGTTTCTAAGGTGCATTTATATATTTACAGTTTATATATATTTTTGCTCCCCATTTGGGGGGCACCTGACATCTGGGGCAAGAAAAACTGATTAAAATGGTGTCGGCTGCATGTTTTATACCCCTGATGACCTGACGTCATGGAAGAGGAGACAGCAACTGACGCAGGACCCAAGACTTTGTTATTCAGGCTGACTGAGGGCAACTTGCCAGCAGATTACCCAAATGTAATGACTGCAACAGTGAATACACTTGAACATCTACATTCATGGTAAGTGTACACAACTGTACTTTCCCTCTACTTCTGCATCTACTCAGGGGCAGTCATCACAAGTTGCCTCACAAGGTATATCTAATCACACAAGACAAGGGATCTCTCCTCCATTCCTACCTGTTCACACTTCAACTGACACTGTGGCGATAGGATTTTAATTCATCGCAGACCACATTTTTCTGAGGAAGTGATACAAGTCCTGCAGGAGGTCAGTAAACCTACTACTAGGAAATCCTACTTATCCAAATGGAAGAGGTTTTATGTTTGGTGTCTCTTTTGTAACCTGGACCCACTTACTGTGGATGTTCCTTTGGTTCTTTCATTTGTGTGAGTTGCTCAATGCTGGTTTGCTCTATACTTCTGTTAAGGCCTCCACTTATCGGCTATCACTGCTTGTCTGCCTTATTCTCCTCTAGCTTCTAGATGTGAGGTTAAACAATTTTTTAAAGGTGTCCTTAATTATTAGACCTCCCTGGGATCTTAATTGCATTTTCGAGAAGTTAACTCAAGCTCCTTTTGAGCCTGCTCCTTTAGTTTCCTTGCTACATTGTACCTGTAAGACTGTTCTTTTGTTAGCTCTTACTTCTTTCTGCCAGATGGGTGTTTGAGTTGCAGGCCCTTATGGCTTGTCCTCTTTTTTGGCCTTTTATTAGGACAAGGTGTCACTGCACACTAACCTTTCTTTTTATGCCTAGGTTGGTTTATGAGCTACCACTGTATCAGTCTATTAATCTGCCTACTGTTTTCCCCTGTCCGCAATCTGACAGTGAGAGGGTGCTGCATACTTTGGGTTTATTTGGGAAAGACTAAGGGTATTAGAAAATCTGATCAGTTATTTATTTGTTTTCATCCTAGATGTTTGGGACTTGCTGTATCTAACCAAGCTATTTCTTCTTAGATTTCTAAGGATATTTCCTTTTGTTACACTTTTCATAGTGAGAGCCTTCCTTCCTTCAGTTAAGGCTCATTTTACTAGAGCTGTGGCTTCTTTGGGTGCTTTTTTCAAGGGCTTAGATACTAATTGTATTCTTGAGGCAGGTACCTGAACTTCTGTGCATACCATTACCAAGCACACAAGTTGGATGGTATCTCTAGAGCTAGGGCTGGCTCTGCTAGTGTTGTTCTTCATAGCTTTTTAGAGGGCTCTTCTGCGCCTTCCCCTCCCAAGTTTCCTCTTGAGCTTTGACACCCTCCCATCTGTTAATACTGCAGCAGTGAATGTAAGGACATAATACAGTTGTGTAAAATCTTACAGAAACAGTAGATGTGCTTGCCTTCACTGCTGCAGTATTCTCTCACTCCATCCCCCTAGTCTTTTGCCTTCTTGGATGTACAGGTTACCTATTGGGTTTCTTGGACTGCATTCGTACTGGGCATTCAGTTCTGATTATGGTAGGCCTGAACATCACCTTTATGCCTTATGCTACACAAGGAGCGTTAGGGTGATGTTCAGCATACCTTTTAAAAGCAACAAGTAGTCTTTGGTAGACTGGCTGGATTTTGGGTCTTCCACGGCAGGGAATCCCATCTGTTAAGAATACTGCATCACTGAAGGCAAGGGCATCTACCATTATGGTAAGATTTTATGCAACTCTACTTTTGCTTTCCACTGATCATTCGCTGGATAACTTCTCTCTGAAGTGTAGTCATACAGGACCATTTGCTTGGATGCAAGTCAAACAGATGTTCATAGGTTCATAGGATGATACTAGGCTACTGGCCCGGAGGCCTTTATAAGCCTAGACAAGAATTTCACCCATGCTTCCACAAAGTCAGCTGCTGTTTTCCCTGTCCAGCAGGAACACAGGTGGGATCCCAGGGGTATAGCTTCTGTTTCCCATCCAGTCGGTCCAGGTTCCTCTTAAATAGGGTTAGTGATGTACTCTGCTTGGCATGAAGAGGGAGTCTATTCCACAGATGGAGAGTCATTGGGGCACAAATCAACCCCGCCATCAAGTTCTATTAATGTCACAGACCAGGTTGAGACCTTGTGTGTGTGTTGCTGCATGAGTGGAGTTTGACTTATGGATCTGCAGCAACTCCATTAAGGCCGAGTCTGAGACAACCTGGTATGCCAGACACAGGTCACCTCTGAGCAGTCTGTACGAGACTGAGTAGAGCGACAGGGCTTTTAACTTATCTGTATAGAATAAGTGTTTGAGACCCTGGATTTTCCTGGTCAGGAACTTCTGTGGTCTCTCCAACTGCTGCATGTTCTTGGTACATGCTGAAGGGGGCAATGTGCTCGATAATGGGTGTGATAAGGGAAGAGTACAGGGATGTTATGACCTCCTCATTCCTGGATGAAATGCCCCTACTTATGAGGTGGGCCATGTAGAAAGCCTTCTGTACAACAGAGGCAACATGGTGGCCAAAAGTCAAGTTGCTGTCAACCTGGGTGCCCAAGTCCCTCACGACTGATTGCGTGCTTAGTATGTTGTTTGTGATAATTAGTGGGGACGCCATTTTCCCCAAAGGGGATAATGATACATTTCTTGGCATTCAGTTTGAGGCCATGCTTCTGGCACCAATCATTAGTTTGGGTAAGGCCTTTTTGGAGGATGCTCACATCACTAGGGGACTTTATGACAGTGCCCAACTTGCAGTCATCTGCAAACATGGTCAGCCACAGACAACTGGTTTTGGCTTACACCTCAGAAAAGTATATCCCAAACAGTAGAAGCTCCAAGACCGATCCTTGGGGTACACCAGTTGTTACGGGTCTACTTCTAGTGGTGGCTTCCCCTAATTTGACTGAGTGGGATCTGTCGGTTGGCCAGTTAGCTGTCCTTCTTGTAACATATGGGTTGATGCCTAGCTGGGAGTGTTTATCTATTATGCCCGAGTGGGGAATAGTGTTGAAGGCTTTGGCTAGGTCAAGGGTAGGCAGTGTGCACTGTCTTCCCCTCATCCATGGCTTTGGTGACTGTTTTGAAGAAGGTGACCAAGTTTGACAGGCATGATCTCTCTCTGACAAAACCAAACTGTGTGGGATCAAGCGTTTGGAGGTTGCCAATGTCCTTGTTTATAAGGTACATGATAATATGTTCCATGGTCTTGCAGATCAAGCTAGTTAGGCTGATGGGCCTGTAATTGCTATACTGCCTTATAGAGGGATGACTGTGGCTGTCCTGCATTCTGCTGGCATGAAGCCGTTGCACAGGCTTTGGTTGAATGGGGTGCCTAGTGGTGCTGAGAGCTCCTGCCTGAGTTTGTGTAGGACACAGCCAGGGATGTTGTCGGGTCCCATGGAGGCTGCTTTTTTTGCCTTTAACAGGGCATTAATAACCTGCTCCCTACACGTCAACTGTGGATCCAAGGGTGTGGTCTATCTTGGTTGCTGTTACGTGCCATGCTTTTTACATTGGGAAAACCGAAAGAGTGTTTAGGAGAAGGGTTTACGAACACTTCAATGACATCAATGTAAGGAAGGAAAGTAATGCCTTTTATAAACATTCCTTGACGTGTAAGGACATGGACATAAATTTATGGTGTTGGAACAGGTACAACCGGATATAAGAGGAGGTAGTTGGGAGTCAAAATTAGAATACCGTGAGCTATTTTGGCAGCTCCGGTTAGACGCTACTAGATACCCAGGTCTGAATGACACCCTTAACATCACTAGTGTTTTGAAATTGAGGCAAGCTCGTCTATAACACAGTTTAGCACAACTTGACATCTATTGTTTTATTCTCTTTTGAATCCATAAGATTTCATAATATGATATATGAAATGTTGTAAATTGGCAACTCAGATAAGAAATGTTTTACAATGCCAGTTAGTTACTCTAGGCTTTAAATTGGAGTTTTGATTTCACCCCTGATGGTTAAAAGGGGTTACTGCACTTATTTGTATTATAAAACTATAAAAATATTTTACAGAATTGTTTTATGACACATTTTAATAGTTTGATTCAATTTTAAGTTCAATATGCTATTCAGTCGCCAAGACATTTTTAGAAAATGAATTATTTTTAATGATAATAAGAATGTATTTTAGAATTTCCTTATATGGTGATTTTCCTGTTGGGAAAGGTTCACAGGAAGTCATGTGATGACTCTGGAAGTATTTAATTTGAATGAACTTCCAGCAAGGTTGTTTGCCTTAAGAAAGCTCGCATGTGGTCGAGTGAAAGCGCTTGGAAGATATTGTGGATTTTTACTTTGCCTGGTTACATTAAAGGATATTTTTGGAGACCCAGCAGCTGTTTGATTTCTTCAGCTGCTTATTTTGAAAGCTTGTATGACTGTATATCTTTGCTTGAGAGCAGGTAAATGACTAAATTCATAAATAATGGTCCAGAAATGTGTCTTGGCTCACTGCCATCAGAACCATACAGTGCAACTCTCCTCTGCGCTCTCAGTTTCTTAGGTCGAGTCAGAAAAAGAGAGTTAAAACTTGGAACAGATTTTAAATAAAGATGCTAGAATAACAAGGTTTCCATTTGTAAGCATTTTCTGAAGGTTATAAAATTATTCGGTGACTGAAATTCACAAAAATTTGCCAAATTGCTAGAATTTTAGTAGCACAGACCAAAATACCTCTCAGCAACTTTGCTCAAGAACCCAGGACAAAGCCATAAATAATGAGGAGACAGAGGCCCAAAAAGTAGCACATTTTTAGATATTATTTTATCTATTTGTTAAACAAGAAAACTTGCTAGAGAGTCTCTCTCTCTTCAGGGCTGACCTGGGAGCACCGTCTGGTAAACTGACTTGCTTAAAGTCACAGAGTAGGCAAATGGCAGTAGAAGGATTCAAATCCTGTACTTCAGACTGTAGGAAACCGTTTAACATCTCAGAACCTTAAGTGCCAGATAACACTCATGCACTTAAAACGCTAACAGTATAGTTGTTGCATAGACATTTGTATTCTGAGTAATAAGAACTATGAGCTTCTAATGACTAACATTGTTCATTGACCGTAATCTTTAGTGAATTACTGGAATAAAGGTACAGGGCATAAATATGAGGCAACCTACTGTAATTTACTTAAAATAACAGAATGAATTTTGCAATTTTCTGGAAAAAAAGCATTATGAAACTCAGACTTGCATTATCAAGTGATTTATTAGAAAAAAAAAAGTTAATAAAGGTATGGCAGTAAATTCAGAGGATTAAGATTCTAAGCTCTTAATGAGCTACTTCCTGTGGCCAGGTCTACAGGGTTTGAATTATTTATTTATTTATTGCATTTGTTAACTGGGAGAGTCCACTGTGCCTATAAACAGCCCATTTTCAGTGAAGGCCTAGGGAGAAAAGCTCTGCATTAATTACGTACAAAAGTAAAAATAATAATACACAGAACAGAGTGATATGAGCATTACATTCACATTTAAAGAAAAAAATAAATAGCAAAAATAGTGATAATGTTTACAACTAGGTATAAATGTGGCAGTAAAAGATGACCAATATTTAAATAACACATGAGAATAAATATATCTAACATTTTTGCAGAGTGAGTTGACTACAGGGTATAAAGAGAGGTAGCAGTAGGGCTATAGGAAGAAAGAGTCAAGTTAGTGATACAGCAAGAGGTCAGTGTGGTAGAGCGAAGGAGAGATGGTTGCAGTTGAATAGTTAAAGTTGGGACTCCAGAGAGAGAATTCAGGAGTTGGGGTCATGTGTTTGGGTACAGGAGCATAGCCAGTGGGAGGAGAGATGTAATATGAGGGATTTTTTTAAAGGAGCCAGGGTTGCTGATAGTTCTGAGCGAAGGAGAGAGATTATTCCATAACTTTGAGACAGTATGAGAATACATTTGGCCAGCTGAAAGCTTGGGTTTCTCGACAGTCATTAGCATTTTGTTTGCAGACCTGAAGTTGCGATTAGGATGGTACATAGTCAGTATGGAAGAGAGAGAAGGGCAGGTTTCAGGTCAATAGATTATCTTGTGGACTGTAGTTAGTTGTAGATAAGTGAGATGGTGAGGGAATTCTAGCCAGTTTAGATGATGCAGAGAGGAGCAGTGGTGGGTAGAAAATTTAGCATTAATAACAAATTTTGCATCTTTGTTGTAGCAAGAGTCAAGTTTAGTTTTTAAGGAGTGTAGATTGGTGAGTTTGGGGACACCATATAGCAGGGTTGGAAGCAGGAAGGATGATGCCAGGCCTTTTTAGTGGGGAGGCTAAGAAAGTAGTTGTGCCTGTAAAGGGCATTAAGCTTCCAATGTTTTTTTTTTGTTATTATGGATGTGAAGGTCAAAAGTTAATTTGTCATCAATGATGATTCCTAGCAGTTTAGTACTAGGGACAACTTCGATTATAGTGTTGTTTTGGGAGTGAGCAGTAAGTAGTGACTTGTCAACAGGAGTAGATTTTGTAGAGGTAAACAATGAGTTTTGTTTTATGGGGATTGAGGTTGAGATGGTTTTGAGACATACAGGTTTCAGTGGAGTTAAAAGCTTCTTGGGTGAGATGCTGTAATACAGTGGCAGATTTTGAAGAGTAGATGATATTTGAGTCATCAGCATCTTGGATGACAGTGCAGTGGGTCAGAGTAGTATGAAAGTTATTGACAAATATACTGAATAGGAGAGGACCCAAACTTGAACCTTGGGGAGACCCCTGTATTTATATTGATGAAAGGGGAGGGAGAGTGCTGCCATATAGTGGATTGCTGCCTATTGCTGAGGTAGTTAGTAAACCATTGTAGGGTAGGAGGAGATAGGGCTAGGTCATAGAGTTTAGTGAGCAGTAGGGAGTGGGAAATAGTGTCAAATGCCTTTGACAGATCAAGAAAGAGTGCAGAGACAAAGGAGCCAGTATCTCAAGCTCTATTTATTGTGCCTAAGAAGGAAATGAGGGCAGTGTTGGTGCTATGTCCAGGCCTAAAGCCATGTTGAGTGGGGGAAAAAGAGTTGGTGTTTTACCAGGTGACTTGGGAGCTCAGTGTGAATGCACTTCTCTAGTATTTTAGAGATGGGGGAAAGAATGTCGATAGGACAGAAGTTTGAGATGTCGGTGTTGTAGCCACCTTTGTGAAGAGGGAGGACAAATGCTTTTTTCTAGGTATCCGGTATGTATGATTCCTGAATGGACCTGTTGAGGAGAATTCTGATGGAGTATGCAATGGAGGAGGCTGCAAGTTGTAAGTATTCTGCAGGTAAGTTATCTAGGGCGTTAGTGCATGGATTTAGTTTGTGAAGACATTTTTGGATGGTAGATGTAGGAATAGGTGATGGTGAGAAAATAGGTAGAGGATTTGAAGGGGTAAGTTCTGATGGTGTTACTTGTGGGTCTGGGTTGATGGGTGGGAAGGTAGTGGCAAGTTTGGCAATGGTGTCAATGAAGTATGAGTTAGTGAGGCTAGCTCTGAGGGAGTTTTTTCTTGATTTGGGCATGGAGTATTGTTAGTATCAGGGTGGAGTAGGGAGGTAATTGCTTCCCAGAATTTCTTGGGGTTTTGTCTATGCTGGTCTTGGATAGCTTGGAACTATTTTTTTTTTATTTTTGACAACTGTTCGGCTGAATTGCGAAGTTTGTATTGCATGAGGTTGGAAGGTGTTTTATTTTTTTGCCAGGCTCTCTAGGCTTTGTCCCTAGAAGTCATAACTTGCTTTGTTGACTTTGCAAGCCAGTTAGCATGTTTTGCTTTAATTCTTTTTAACCGGAGTGGGGCAAGACTATTTAGGATCGATGAGAAATGTAGAACTGAAGAATTCCACAGCTTCACTGAGTGGAAGAGATTTCAGAGGACTCCAGTTCATGTTCTGCAGGATGTTATTGAAGGTATTTTGGGAGAAGTAGGATAGATCTCTAGTATGTCGATACTGGTGAATGTTTGGTAATGAGATGGGTTTATGTGTTATAAATGCTGGAGAGTAGTAACTAATACTGTCAAGGAGTATGCCAGAGGAGGTAATTTTGTCTGGATCAGTAACCAAGATCCATTCCAAGACTGAGCCTTTGTTTTTGTTGTCTGATCTGGTGATGTCAGAGATTAGCGGAGCATAAATGCGAAGGTTGATATTAGTGAAGGGGTTATTATTGGAGATATCTAGCCAATTGATATTAACATTGCCTAGAATAAGAGTTTCTTTTTTTATGTTAGTTGTCCAGGCAGAATTTCTTCTAGAATAGGAGTGCTGTTGCCTGGGGGAATGTATATGACTATGATGCACAGGTTCTTGCAGTTGTTTAGTTTTAGGAAGGTGACAATCAGCTCTGCAGTGGAAAAGAGGGGAATTGGTTTAGAATAGGGAATTACTGTAAAGGTATTTGGAAATAGTAAGGAGGTGCCTCAACCTTTTTTATGAAATCTGTCAGCTCTGAGGCAGGAGTAGTGGGGCGGTAGAAATTCAGAATCTTTGATATATGGTTTTAGCCAGGTTTCAGTAATGGCTGTGAAGTCAGGTTTGTGTTGATTCAACCATGCATGTAGCTGAGGATTTCTATTTCCAATGCTTTGGCGATTAATTGTGCTGAATTTTAGGGATTTATTGGAATTAGGGTAGTTGTGATTGGGAGGAGATGGGCCGGGGTTAGGGTATATATCACCACGTAGTACTAGATTGCAGACAATTGGGGAAGTGCTAGGTAGGGGCTTCTTTTTTAGATTATAGAGGTATTTATGGACTTGGTAGTGAGGAGGGCTGTGTTGTGTGGTGAGGAGGCTCAATTTCTTTTGTAAGATTAAATCAGTTTTATAAAGACTACATCAGATTGCAGAATAACTGGGGAGGGTGTGCGAGATGGGTGAAGTAGAATGAGAGGGAGGGGGAGGTAGATGAGTAGCCTGAATTGATGACAGTCATAGAAGAAGAGAGATAGAAAGTACACACGAGGAGAAAGATGTTGAATATAAGAGGCATAGCTGTGCAGTGTTTAATGAGAGAAGGTTAGGATGAGAGTTGTGCTGTGAGAGTGATGATAGGTTGTATAGATAGGACTGTGGGAGTTTTAGAGTGTAAGAATTTGGAAGAAGAAATGGATAAAAATAGGGGTGTGTGAACATGGGCAGCTATGGATATTTGGTGGTGGGTTTAAAGGAAAGCTGTGGAGTTGGGGAAGTGAGATGAGGTAGGAGTAAGAAGAGAGGAAGGGGTGGTGGTAATGAAGATGGTTGTGTGTCTGTTAGCAGGTGGTTTTTTTTCTACCTTCATTGGCCAACTGTGCTATTCTGAGCATGTCTCTTAACCAGACAGAGCTCAAAATTGTTCTAACAAATAGATTAAAAATGACAGAAAAAAATAGAATATTTGCATTTTCTGAATAATAAAAATTACTGATTTCTTTCTTAATAGTGTGATTTATAAGCAAGGCGAATGTTTGTATTTTTCTGAATAACTATAAATCTTAATGACTGGTTTCTTTCTAAACAATGTGAATTATAAAACTCGAGTGAGTGAGTGACAATTACCAGAAACTGTTTCCTCCTTGTAAGCAAATCTGTCTTGAGCCTTGGGTTTAATTTCTTTAATAATTTGGTCCAAGGGCTTGGAAAACTTGAGCTACACCCACACACTAAATCCATCTGGAACTCAGCTGTTTCCTATGTGTAAACCGCTCCATCTCGAGCCTTGGGTCTGATGTTCTTAGTAACTACACATGCATAAACTCTAGCTATAACAGAAAGATCGGATTTTTCTTAAAGGGGGGAGCTTTTCCAAAACCATTCAGTAAATAAGACAACCTTTCTAAAACAGGTGTAAACAATGAGCAAACACAGCTAGTGATCTAGAATGTCACGCAGTAAACACATCTAGCTGTGACAGAAAACAGAAACAACGCCGGCTTTTCTAAGACATCACCACTGTGTTATAGTTCTAAGGAAATCTCTCATTGGTTTGGGTGTAGAGCATTCATGTCAATGAAAGAAAAGAAACCTTAGCAAAACCAAGCAGAAGAATTTGGGGTTGGGAGATGTGGTTGGGACAGTTTTTTTTTTTTTTTTGTTTGTTTTTTAAACAGGTATGTGAGATGTGGGAAGTACAGCTTCGCTTCTTTCAGTCTTTTTTGTTACATTTATCGGGGTCACCTGCCAGCACTGGACCCTAGTTAGCTGCCTATGTCAACTTGTGTGGGGTCTGACCCTGGATTGGGCTACAAATCACCTGCCCTTACTTGGGGGGAAAAATAAAATACTAAAATATTGAAATGATTCAGTGCCTTTTAAGATGAATAGAAGCAGACAAGTAGAAAAGTCAAGGGTATGGAGAACAGTGGCACTGGCACTGGCAGTGGCAGTGGACTGGGTAACACCTGTCCTTAAGTGAGTATATAGATTGGGGTGGTGAAGAGCAAGGATTAGAGTGTGTCGTTGGGGGAGATGATATTGACAAAACAAGTTATCAGGAGAGTAGTGCTAAGTTAGTGTTATTCTACAGGTGTTTAGGAACAGAAAAGTCTCTGGCTGTGAACAAGACTTCAGAATGCATATATGCAGAAGTGGAGGGTGACCTGAGACAGTGAGTTAGAGCAGGGTAGAGTAATGTAATAGAAAGAGATTGAAGTAGTATGCAGAGGGGAACGATGCATACTGCTTTCTTAGTCTGTGCTCAGCACTGAGGAGGACCATGACACCAAACGGGTACACAGTACAGAAATAAATGCAATTCCAGTCCACAAGGGGGGGGGGGGCACAAATATTGGAGACTCACTGAGGAAAGAGCATCCAGTAAAGAAATCCACAGGCATATGATACGCATAATGGGGTAACATAGAAGCGGATGGCTCTGTAGAATCTAAATGCTGAAGAATAAAACAGAAGAAATCCTTCTGCCCCTGGAATCAGTTAGTGAGTTGACTAACTTGAGTACAGGGCTGTCTGAGGCAGGCCAGTGGCTGCCAAAGTTGTACTGTTTTCCACAACACTTGGCAGCAGAAGCAAGCTGATGTACACTGGTAATAACTACCAACAATGAAGTATGTACATTCAGTTTTACACATTGGCTGTGCACATTCGTATGAGTTCATTTAGTGCTGCTCATTGAAGGAAGCTTTCACTTACTACTGCAGACATTGGGGAGCAGGGGGCAAGCTCATCTTCATGTAGTGTTCACATAGTTGTGTGTGGCAGAGTAGAATCGTAGTGCTCAGTAAGGCTGTGTAGGCATCTTTGTGATACATTGTCAGGGCTACAAGAGTTGATACAAACACAAACATTCACACTTAATCAGAAGTCAGACATTCATAGCACTGCTCTCTCTGTCCTGGGGACTGTAAGATGATAAGCAAAAATAAATGCAGGACATAGAGAATAGTTATAGGTTGTGGAAAGACAGCATTTGTAAGTAAATATGCCTTTATACGAGGAAGGAGGTGGTGAAGAATTTAAAAACAGAATGCATTAGTGACAAGGAAGGACAGAAGAGTAAGGAGTTAAGATAGCAATAAAATGTTTTAAGAAGAGGAAGGGATGGGTCACATGACCTCAGGGAGCATATGAAGAGTACCATTTAGTACTGTGGTCACTTATTTTTTTTAGTAGGTTTATACTATGGAAGGCAATAGTACATCACCCAGCATAGTTCAGCATTTTCAGATGTGGTAGGTAACAAGTGAGACAGTGAAATGTACTAAAATCACTCAGTTATGACAGAAATGCCAGCCAATCTAATGTTTGATAAAAATGTTTAATTTTCAGAAACATGACACTGATTATACCTTACAACATGGACAAATATATTGAAAGTTATATATTGTTTGTCAATGTATAGACCTAATTACAGCTTAGAAAAGGGTATTGAAGTTCCCTTTAATATGATGCTGGTTGCACTTTCATTCCAAAACCCTTTCTGGTGCTCATATCACTCTCACCTATTTTATTGCCCCCCCCCCCCCATTTCTGTCCCTACTTCCTTTTTTTTAATATTTTAGTACTTTGTGCGTTGATTTGTGTGTCTATAAATTGTATGTGGAGCTTTTCTTTTTAAGCCTCCATCTGAAAAATGTATTCTGTTCAGCAGTGCTTTCTAGTAAACACAAAATAAGTTGGATTTTTTTTTTTTTTTAAGTAACAACACATGCCTCAGGTGCTTGTACATATTATGTGGGTTTACATTACCTGTTAATCAGAAACAACTTAAAAAAAAAAAATTTTTGGTTTTAAGAAAGAGTTTCTGTTGATAGATTCTGTTGTGATAGAAACATTACATAAAGTTCTGAGACTATATTTAAGGACCCCTGTAAAATGAAATACTGAAACTCTCACAGAAGTGCTGTTGTATTAAGTTAGTGCTTTTAAACCCGTTTTCTTCAACACAGGCAATTTGACTGGGATGGTTGGAACTGCCCTATATGTAAGTCCAGAAGTTCAAGGAAACACTAAGGCTTCTTATAATCAGGTAAGAATTTAGATATTATTTTGTTTTTGTATTTTCGAGAAGTATATGTGAGTCCCTGTAACAAGTGTTTCTCAGCCCGACTTTTAGTTTCTCTGATACATCATATATTCTGTTCAGCATGATGCCATATAGAGGTTGTATCAGAAAGAGTGGTTTCCCTGAGATGTGCATCTGTAAATACAGTAAGAAATGTACATACTTGGCTTTTGTTTTGTTTGATTTTCACCATCTGGGATTGCCTGTTCAGATCCGAAATGTTCTCCATTAGATATCACGTTAGCCAGTGAGCTGTGTTAGACCTATGCAGTCTTAGGAATGTATAGGCTTGCTGGTCTCGCTGCATCACTTTGGTGAACTTAATTAACCTTCTGCAGTGTTCTTTAAGTGTGTGCATGTTTGAAAAAAAGTATGGTAAAAATTGTGTTTTTAAGGAAATCTTTTGGAAAAGAAACTGACCTCAAACTTACCTGAAAATGGACTGGCAGCCCTTCCAGCTACAATTATGACAGATGCCTTTGAAAACGTGGCTAATTTTAGAAGGTTTGACTGTTTAATTTTGATTGTTATGTGTGCTATTTTTTTTTAATCATAGCCATTCGCTACATACCTAGACCACTGCAAGCTGTGCATTAAGATTAAGCTTCTACCATGGAACTTTTAAGTCTGATGTGTCTTTTTATAGCAGTCTTGCTTTTTCTTGTTTCCATGAACAGTTGGAAAATTATTTTGATTGTTTGGTTGTCATTTGCAACCATGGAGTCGTATTTTAGTTGCAGTGCAAGGTTCATAAATCATGTATATCACATTATAGACCTAGCATCAACATCTGCCTGTAATACTGAAGGATATGTGACTCAGTGTCTGAGCTACGTCTTTTAGTAAGTGCTCAGTGAATTAAAGTGCAGTTAAATGGAATATGGCTCATTCAAAGAGGGCTCCAGGCACTAATTATATACAAAGTACATGGCGCTTGGGCTGGGGGATGTTGTGTAGCAGTAATCTACAGCTGTGGTTAATTCTGGATCTGATGTCAGTCTTCACTTAATCTTTGACTGCGGGTTTGGTTCTGAACCTCGGAACCGACTCGGCTGTTATTCCAGCTCGTGCCTTCCAAAAACTCTCGAGCTAAGCTCTACCATAATGCTCCTCACAAGATTACCTCAGATCTCATTTGCTGCTCCATAGTGCCAGACTTTCCTCAGAGCTCTTGAACAACAGCATAAAAAAAACTAAGTTTCTTATAGCTTTTCTGATAAAACTTTGTTATTTGTTCAACTACCCGCTTCTCTTCGTATCTATCTCATTTCCAGTAAATGTAACGTACCATTGCTGGTGCTTCTTCCTTTTACCTTAAGTGGTATTTCTTAAGTGCCATTGTTGGTACAACTTTTCCTTTTTTATGTTCTAATCATTAAAAAAACTCCTCCGCTAGCTCTCTCAGCTTTGTGTGCGTGTGCGTGAGACTTGAGATGGCAGAAAATCCTAAAGGAACTTCCAGTTTCAAAAGATGCCAGATGTGTGACAGGAAACTTCCAAACTCTGACAGACAACTCTGTGTCTACTGTTTGGGTGTAGTACATCTGCAAGAAGACTGTGCTGTTTGTCAGAGTTGTAGTCAGGGGGCTCTAGTAGACCATAAAAACAAATTGATTCTGAAAGGACTGCTAAAATCTGATTTTGACGAGGCCTTATAGGATCATAGGATGTTACTAGGCTAATGGCCCTGGCCAACTACAACCCTGGTCAAGAGTTTTATCACCAAAAATAACACCTCAGTCAGTACGTCACCCTTGTAAATGAGGGATAAATGTGGAACCCCTGGGACAAATGTGTGGTTTCTCATCCACTCATCAAGGTTGCACTTGAAGAGGGTCAGCGAGGTACTCTGACATGTATGAGAAGTCTATTCCAGAGATGAGACAGCCTCGGGAAACAAACCTGTCTCTCCAGCAGGTTTTGTTGATGTTGCATATTACATTTAGGTCTTTCAAGCAGGTAATGCACGAGGACTTAGACTTACGGATATGGAGCATCTCTAGTAGGGCAGGGTCCGATAATGCCATGTAGGAAAGAGACAGATCACCTCTGAGCAATCTGTATGATACTGAATAGAGGGATAGTGATTTGAGCCTGTCCGTAGGACAGGTGTTGGAGGCCATGGATTCTCTTTGTGAGGTGTTTCTGCGGTCTTTTGAGTTGGTGCAGGTGTTTGGAGAGGTACATACCAAACAGGGCTTTATACTCAATTATAGACCGAATGAGGGAGAAGTACAGAGAGGTTCTAACCTCCTTTTCTCTAGATGCAATCCCTTTACTTATGAGATGAGCTAAGTAAAAGGCTTTTCTGACCACTGCCGCTGCATGATGGTCGAATGTGAAATGTTGCCAACCTGAGGACCAGGTCTGTCACCACAAGTTGTGTGCTTAGGTGGTTGCCGCTGATGTGGTAATCAGTAGGGGCCATGTTTTTGCCATATGGTATGATAGTACATATTTTTGCGTTTTAACTTAAAGTCATGATTTTGGCATCAATCATTTGTTGCTATGAGACCCTCTTGCAGTATGTTAACATCATTTGGAGAGTCGGTGACAGCACCCAACTTACAGTCATCTACAAACTTGATCAGCCACAGGCCCTTTGTCTGTGCCTGGACCTCTGAGAAGTAGATGCCAAACAGTAGGGGTCCCAGAACAGATCCTTGGAAAACACCACTAGTGACAGGTCTGCTGTGCGAGGTGGTGGCACCTATGTTTGACCTTGTGGGTCCTATTGGTGAGCCAGTTGGCCACCCACCTAATGAGATAGGGATTTTATGCCAAGTTGTGTCAGCTTTTCTTTGATGCCCGAGTGGGGGATTGTGTTAAAGTCCTTGGCCAAGTCAAGATAAGCTGTATGTACTAACTTTCCCTTATCCAGGGTCTTGATGACAGTCTCAAAGAAGTCAACTACATTCAACAGGCAAGATCTGCCCCTGACGAATCTGAATTGGGTGGGGTCAAGTGCTTTGAGATTGTCTATGTCCTTGTTTATGAGGTCTATAATAATACCATCCATGGCTTTACAGATCAGACTTATCAAGCTAATGGGGCAATAATTTCCTGGGTCAGTAGTGGCACCGTCTTTGTACAAGCGGATGACAATGGCAGTTCTCCACTCTGCTGGAATGAAGTCTGTAATTAGGCTGTTGTTGTATAGGGTGCTCAATGGCAAAGCTAGTTCTTGCTGGAGATGGTGCAGAGTCCAGCCTGGGATACTATCAGGTCCCATGGAAGCTGTGTTCTTTGCCTTGGATAGGGCCTTTAACACTTGCTCTATGGAGATGTGAGGTGTGGGACAAGTATTGGGATGTCGAATGGCCCTCTAGGGAGGGATAGGATGGTAACATTTGCGCTGAACCTATCAGCTAGCAGGTTGGTTAAGTCAACAGGATTAGTGTAAGTGGTTACCGTTAAGTACTAATTTAGAGCAAGTCTGGGCTTTGCCATGGAGGTTCCTGACATAACTGAAGAAAGTTTGTGGTTTCCCTTTGTTTCAGAGGCTAGTTTCAATTCATAATTGGCTTTGGAGGTTTTTCACTAGTGATCTAATTTGCTTGTTGAGACTGAGAATGGAGTTTTTCCAGTTTGGAATTTGCTCCTTTTTACCCTTTGACAACAGTTTCTTCCTTTTGTTTTAAAGCCTGTTGATGGAGGATGTCTACCAGACAAGTTTGTGTTGCCTTGAGGAGCAGGTTTTAGTTCTGTTGGGTATGACTGAGTCCATGCAGTTGTACAGGTGCTTGTATACTGCATTGGCGTACTGTTCAGCATAGTTGTCTGCATCCTCTGAGGGGAGCACTGGTGTGAAGCTACTGATACCCTCTCTTAGGAGGTTTTAGTCCTCTTTTGAGAAGTTTTTTAGCCTAGTTACGGCTGGGGGGGGGTAGGAGTTGGGTGGGATAGAAACTTCGAATGACACAGACCGATGATCAGCTGTCACTAGGGAAGAACATACTATGGGAGTGGTGCAGTGGTCACCCATGTTGGTGAGAACCAAGACCAGAATGTTATCTCCCCCTTGTGGGGGATGAGACAAGCTGGTCTAGTGCATTAGAACTGATGAAGTCAAGGAATCATTGGGTGAGTGGATTAGTGCAGGAATAGTTCACCCAGTCTGTGGTGGGGTAGTTAAAGTCACGAAGGATCAGGGTGTTAGTGTGTACTTTGATGGAGTCAAGTAGGTCCAGGTAGGAGTGAGTGTCCTGAGTCATGGAGTGGGGTCTATAGCTGGATATAACTTGGATGGGTGTTTTGCTAACTGTCAGTTGCACCTGGAGTAATTCCAGGGCATCATGCTGGCAAATCAGTCTGGAAGTGTGCCTTTCCTTAATGAAGATGGAGACATTACCACCATTAGTCTTTCTGACTCGTTTTGGTGTCAGAAAGTGTGGAATCAGGTATAGCCTGGTAAGGCGGGGGTACTTTCCGCAGCTGGATCTAAGACTGATGTTAGATGATCTTCCTGTTTCACTGTTGCAGTTATCACATTTGGGTTATCCCTGCCAGGGTAGCCCTCGGCCACCCTGAATACCAGAGACTTAGTATTTTTGCATTGGTTGCTGTCGCTTGAGGACTGACGTCAAGTCGTCAGTAGTATAAAGTAAGGCAGCTAATGCCATTACATCAGTCTTTCTTGCCATGGAGCCCGAAGCAGTTCGCACGAGTGCCAGTTGGCCGCTACCTGAGTTTTCGTCTACCGAATTGAAGTTGAAGTCTTTTAAAGCTAAGTACCCTGTTGGGGATCCTTTTTTCTTGGACTAACCGATGTCAGATAAAGTTAATAATTGTCTCACCTGTGGAAAGCAAATGCTACACCAAAACTTCCACTCTTACTGCGTCATTTTTTAGGCCCAAACCACAATGTGCCACAAACTTCTGTGCTTTGTTCAACGCCAGAACTATCCATCGTCAGGCCCTTATTGTAGCCAGATATTTTCGTTTACAATCCTCGAATTCCGATATGGCTTCAGTAAGCCATCCGACAGCAGATCTTCTGAAACAATGTAAAGATAAAGAGAGAGACAGACCGTACAGGTCCAAACCTACCGAAGACGCTTTCCGTTAAGCTAGTCGTCAGTCCTCCGGTGCTCAGTGAGGCGCTTTCGCAGCCCCTGATGCCCACTTCAGTTGATTCACAGGCAGCTACTGAGACCCTTTCAGAGTCCGGTATGCCGCAAAACTGTTCTCCAGCTAAGAATCCTGCGGTCGTCTCTATCTTGGATGGGTCTGGAGATGCTGAGCAGGCACCAGCTTCAGAGGAAGTCCTTTGCACTACCGACTCTCGACACAAACTGACGTCTTCTTTCATGACTACCATTCTTTCAAAAACGACCGAATTTCTCAGGCCAAGGGTTCGTACCACACCCAAGAAACGGACGCCCCACTCTCAGGCACCTGCTACTTTGCCTCAGTCTCAAATGCTTAAAGTGGCAGAAGACCTTATCATGCTGATCAAGGGAAGCCAAAAGGAAAAGAGATTTAGCCCCTGTAGTTTTAATTGAACAAGAGTCAGATGAATGTGATGCATCTGACTATGAAGACATGCAACCCCTCTCCATTTATGAAGATTCTTATGCAGAGGACTCCATTCCTTCAGCCTCTCCCCCAGAGGATTTTTCCTTTGGGGAAACCCAGCATACTTTAAGGGAGCATTTCCAATGGGAGAGTCAGGACTACCCTCAGTCTAAAAAGAGACTCAGGAAATTCCTAGATCTTCCGCAACACACACCCTTGGCTATCCCCCCAGTCCTGGATGTTGTGGAGGATGTTTTCCATGAATCCAGCTTGACTCCTGATGCCCTACCTCACACTCCCAGAAAACCAGACAGGTGCTATAGAGTCCCTGACTCAAACAAATATCTTTTTAAAAATCCAACAGCTGACCCTGAGGTCATTTCTCAAGGGCCAAAAGGGGAGTAAAACAACCTCTCTAAGAAACCCACCCCCTCAGACAGGGATTCCCAAGCATTGGACAGATGGGGGGAAAAAAGTGTAAACCTCAGCTACTCTTGCTATCAGGGCACTAAATTGCCAGTTCCATATGCTGAAACTTCAGTCACGTACCTTGGAACTCCTTAAATAAAGAATGTCTTCCTTTCCTGCTTAGGCAGAATCTAAAGATTTACAAGATTTAATGCATTTTGCAAGTCAAGTAACTAAACACACTTTGCACTGTGGATGTTCTTCGTGTTTCACTTTTGCAGTCATCACATTTGGGTTATCTGCTTGCAGTATCCCTCAGTTGGTCTGATTCTCAAAGTTTTGGGTTCTGCGTCGGTTGCGGTCTCATCTTCCGTGACTTCAGGTAGTTAGGGGTATAAAGCATGCAGCCGACACCAATACATCAGTCTTTCTTGCCGTGTGGTGCCCAAAGCAGAAGCGGTTCACAAGTGCCGGTCGGCCGACTCCTGGAATTTTTGATGTTAAGTTGTCAATCTCACCTTCATTCTTGCTGGATGGGTTCGGAGCCGATCCTCGGCTCCAACTCGGCCTATACTAAAGCTCGAGAGCTAATTTTACCGGCTCGAGGCAACCCTATATCCCATGATGCTAGGCACTAACTACGTAGATCTCGTTTGCCACTTTCGCTAGCGAGCTGCTTTTTTTACCGGCTCCACAGGTCAGTGAAAAATTTCAAATTTTTCTACTCTTTTCTTAGGATTTTTCCTCTTTATTTTAAAAATAGACTAGCATCTTAACCTCCTTAGTATACCACTTCCATTGGGTTCCCATTTTGTTAATCCCTAATCCCAAAAGTTATATCCCTCCCCTGTTAAGGTTAGGCCTTAGGCCCTTTCCGTTTTTTTTCCCATTCCCTTTTTTTGGGACAGTTAGTTGTGTGTCTGGTTTTGTTAACCTTAATTTTGTTCGTGTGTTACTGGGTGTGTGTGTTTTAACTTTCCAAGGAAGATTTTTCTTCCCTTGACAGCTTAATGTCTAAAGACATTAAAGTCTCAGGCTTCAAGATGTGTGACTCGTGCTGTCAGAAAATGTCGCTGACAGACGGTCACACTTCTTGCGTGTATTGCCTGGGACCCCTGCACCTGCAGGACTCTTGTTCTGTTTGTCATGCATTCAGTCCAAGAGTCCTGCGGGAGCGCATGAATAAGTTAATTTTGAGGGGCTTATTAAAGCCCGAAGGTTCCCCGGCTAAGTCCTTGCCGGGGAAACCTTCGAAGCCATTCAAACTGTCGGCTCCGTGCTCCAAGCCTTCGGCTGGTGGCTCACCTACTGCATTACGATCAGCTCCGGCTGGAGCCGATACGTCTATGTTGCAGTCTTCTGCATCGGCTCCGGCCGGAGCCGATGCCTCCAAGACTCTGTCTCCAAAGTTGGCTCCGGCCGGAGCCGATGCCTCCAAGACTCTGTCTCCAAAGTCGACTCCGGCCGGAGCCGACGTGTCTTTGGCTCCATCGGCACCACTAGTCTTGGTGCCATCTTCCACCCGCAAGAGATCTAGGTCTCCGTCCCTGGAGTCCATTCACTCTGCTCCGAGATCGCCTTTGCTCTCGGAGCGAAGCCATTGGAGCCATTCCTCTCGGTCTTCCAGGCTTTCAGACCATGACCTCGAGAGGGTGGTTAGCAGACTCCTAAAGTCTCGGGCACTGGCCCAAATGCTTCATAGCCCGTCTCAACAGACAGTGGCTATACCCATACCATCTACGATTCCTCCTCCGACTCTGCCCCTGAGTTCGAAGCCAGAGCTCCTCGGAGCCGCGACCGTCGAGACATCGGAGCCGATACCTCCCCCTTCGGCTCCGTTGTCTGCTCCAATCTCTTCCATGGTCCCATCCTTGGAGGGATCCGGGCACTTGGACTTCCTCGTCGGCTCCGAGGGGGCGAGTGGCATCGGACCCTTGTCCGACCCCGTTCTCCCTCTCGGAGCGTCGGCGCTGGTGAGTTCAGCCCCGACATCGGCTTCGGAGCCATCCCTCTCAGTGCCAGCTGGGGTTCCTATTTCTTAGGAGCGGCTGATAGGGGTGCCTTCGAGGTCGAGGAGCGTACTGGCCCCAGTGCCTGCTCCATGGTCAGCTCCATCAGCTTCTCCCACTGTAGTGCCTTCTGCGGTCTCTACCCACTCTCTCATTCCCAACCGTAGAGATCCAACGCCTCAGGTTTCCCCATTGGGAATATCCTCCTCTTCCGAGGTTTCCCCTGATCCATCAGGTGAACCCCTTCGAAAGAGGACATGTAAGAGGAAGCATGTGGACTCCCCTGAGTCCATCACATCTGATACCGACTTGGATGAGTCGGAAGGGTCCCCCTCTGAGGATGTCTCCTTTTCTGACATCCTTGAAATCCTCAAGCAGAGGGGGAACTGGTCTACCCTCAATCCTTCCGAGGACGAGTCGGTTTACCTGGAAGCATTTGATTCTCGACCTTCCACCTCCTGGGTGTCTCTGCCTTTTGACCCCCTCATGGAAGTGGTGGTGTGGAAGGCATGGACGGCCCCTGATACGATAGAACCCACCCCACGGAGGCCTTCCAAATTTATCACAGCCCCGTCAGATAAACCATTTTTAACTAAGGGTGTCCCAGTTGATTCCATGGGGGTGGCTGCAGCCACTAAGAAGGAACTTGCCGATCCTTCAGTGCCTATCCATCCTCCTAATAAGGAATCTAGGGCTATGGATAAGTACGGCAAGCGGATGTTCTCTTCAGCGACCTTCGCCATGCGGTCGCTGAATTACTTGTGCCATTTCACCCACCTTCAAAGAGACATTCTCAAAGAAATGGGTGATACCCTACAGGATCCAACAGCTGCGGGGTCTCAGGACAAAATCAACTCCCAGCTAGGAACCCTAAATTCCATTGTCAACTCCTCCATGCGGCTTATTTCCTATACAGCCGATGGAGCGAGTAGAGCTGCAGGCACAGGTGTGGCTTTAAGGCGTCATGCCTGGATGCGGCTTTGCATCTTCGCAGACCCCTTCAAGGATTCCTTCAGTAACTCCCCCTTTGATGGTTTGGCGTTGTTTGGACCTCAAGTGAAGGATACTTTGACCAGATGCGAACAAGATGGCAAGACTCTCTCTGCCATGGGAGTCCGTTTTTCAACCCCGTCTAGACCATATCCTAAGGGTCAAAAGGGTGGAAAAATGTGGTTCTGCAAATCACAGGGAGTCACGCCTGACGCAAGAGGTCAGTTCCCCCCGAAAGGCGGGGGGGCAACAACAGACGCCACCCTACAGGCAGAGGAGGTCCGCCGAATCAGGGTAACAGAGAGTCTCTCTCTGACAAAACCCTTCCAGCATCCCTGAGAAGCTGCCCGACTGTCCACCTTCGGAAGCAGTCTGGGAAGGTTATCGCTGTACCCAGAAGCCTGGCTTTCTCTCACACAAGACAAATGGGTACAGTCAATTATATCTGAGGGTTACAAAATTCCCTTTATCCACACCCTAACTCAGCCAAAAGGGCCCCTCCCAGATGTTCCACCCAGTCTAAGGGAACAAGCAGTACTAGAAATATCAAAACTGCTAACAAAAAGAGCCATCCAGCCAGTCCCAGCAGACCAACTAGGATCCGGAATCTACTCCAAGTTCTTTTTGGTACCAAAAAAGACGGGACTGGAGGCCAATATTGGATCTCAGCAGACTAAACAAGTCTGTAAACAGAACGAAGTTCCGGATGGTCATGCTACAGTCCATTCTACCCTTTCTGGGTCAGGACAATTGGATGTGCTCAGTGGACCTTCAGGATGCGTACTATCACATCAAGATGCACAGGTGCTCCAGGAGGTTTCTCCGCTTCCGGCTGGGGGCCAGTCACTACCAGTTCAGGGCCCTGCCCTTTGTTCTCACTACAGCCCCCCGAGTGTTCACCAAATGCATGGCAGTGGTTACGGCTCACCTGAGACATCAAGGATTCCAGGTGTTTCCGTATCTAGACGACTGGCTCCTTACTGCCACAACCAGGCATCAGCTTCTTCTTGCCAGAGATTACACCATTCAAACTTGCAAAGGGCTAGGTATCTCCATAAATTTCGAAAAGTCTGCCTTGTCGCCTTGTCAGTCTTCATAGGCGCCACCTTTGACACCGTACAACTCTCAGCAAAATTAACCGAGCAAAGAGTTTTAGATATTCGAAATCACGTTCATATCCTCCTTCAGAGCAAAAGAATCCAGGCCAGGTTTATTCTAAAAGTGTTGGGTCTCATGGCGGCAGCCATCACGCTACTTCCCCTTGCTCGCTTTCACATGCGGCTCCTTCAGTGGATGCTCTTCTCCCAGTGGTCCTTTCAACAGCTTCCTTTGACACACAACATCTTAATAACTCTATCTTGCAAGAAACATCTGTCTTGGTGGATGGTCTCCCCTCAAGTCCTTCAGGGCAGACCATTTGTTCCTTCCCCTCCGGTCGCCACGGTCACATCGGACGCCTCCCTGATCGGGTGGGGGGGGGCATTTTCAGGGCGGGACAGTCCAGGGCACATGGCAACCTTTTGAATGCCACCTGCACATAAATGTCCTGGAGATGAGAGCAGTGCTTATGGCGTTGCAAGCCCTCCAAGACTCTCTTCCCTTAGGGACAATTGTAATTCAGACGGACAATATGTCCGTAGTGTGGTATATCAACAAGCAGGGCGGAACCAAGTCCTATCCCCTGTGTCGAGAGGCACTCAGACTTTGGCAATGGGCGATCTCTTCTCAGCGGTTTCTGATAGCAATGCATATCCCCGGGAAGTCCAACATCATAGCGGACAGGTTGAGCAGAGCTATTCTCATGCCACATGAGTGGTCTCTCAAGCAATCAGTAATGGAGGAGATTTTTCAGAAGTGGGGTCTTCCTTGCTGCAATCTTTTTGCAACACCTCAGAACATCAAGTGCCTTGACTTTTTCACTCTCTTTCCCCTTCCAGGTCATCCCCCCAGAGACGCTCTAGTCCACGATTGGCCTCTGGGACTTCCATACACTTTTCCCCCTTTCCATTAATCACTCAGTTGATTCAGAAAGCTACTGCCTTGAGAGGCAGGATGATCCTCATTGCCCCTTATTGGCCTCGACAGATATGGTTCCCGTTCCTGCTTCGTTACCTTTTGGAACAGCCTTGGCATCTGGACCCAGTGCCAGATCTTTTGGCCCACCAGTCAGGGCAGCTGCACCAATCCCTCCAATCTCTCAACCTCACAGCTTGGTTGCTCCACTTCCATCCCTAGCCAGGCTTCCCCTGGTTTCCAATTCTGTCTGTGATATTATTGTAGCTTCCCTTAAGTCCTCTACCAGAAGGATTTATACTAGTAAATGGAAGCGTTTTTCCTTCTGGGCAAGGGCTAGGAATATAGATCCCTTCACTGCTCCTATACAGTCAGTTCTAGATTTCCTAGCTGAAATTTTTCATTCAAGCTCTTCATTCTCCACAGTAAAGGTTCAGTTAGCGGCCATTTCAAATTTTCACATAGGCCTATCGGACTCCAGCATCATGTCCCACAAGCTTTGTAAAGCCTTCCTTAAGGGTATCTTTTTACTCAAACCCCCAATCAAAGACCCCCCCAACACAGTGGGATTTAAATTTGATTTTAACATCCTTGATTCTTCCTCCCTTTGAACCTGCGGCTTCCTGTTCTTTGAAGTTGCTCTCTTGGAAAACTCTCTTCCTAGTTGCCATAACTTCTGCTAGGAGAGTATCAGAACTCCATGCCCTTTGCATTCGTCCTCCTTATCTAGTTTTCCACAAAGACAGAGTTTCTCTCAGAACTAACCTGTCTTTTTTGCCCAAGGTGGCTCCTCAGGCAAATTTAAATCAATCTATCGATCTTCCAGTTTTCTTCCCTAATTATTCTAACAGGGCAGAGCAGAAACTGCATTATCTGGACGTTCATAGTCAGCTCCGTTACTATCCGGACAGAACTAAACAAACTAGGAAATCTGATCAGCTTTTTCTGTCCTATGCGGAAGGTAAAAATGGCCTTCCGGTATCCAAAGTAACCTTGTCTAGATGGCTGTCCTGTGTGATTACCTGTATCTATCAACTCAGAGCTAAAGAATTACCTTCTAAGCCAAGAGCCCAGTCAACCAGAGCTTTAGCTACATCAACAGCCTTTCAAGCTAGATTGCCAATAGATACTATTTGTGCAGCAGCCACATGGGCTTCTCCTCGTACCTTTATTACACACTACAAATTAGACATGGCCTCCAGAAATAGGGCAAATTTTGGTTCCACCGTTCTCAAGAGCCTGTTCCGATGAGCCACCCGGGATGAAGGTGCTAGGGACGCGGTCCCATCCAGCAAGAATGAAGGCGAGATTGACAACTTAACATTGAGAAGTTATGTACCTACCATAACGTTCCATGTTAGTTGTCTTCTTCTCGCCTTCTTTCTTGCGTCCCACCTGCCATCCCACTAGCCTGGATAGACCGAAAGGATTCCCCATTCTTATCGGGGTCTTCACCTTACACAATTTGAAGCTTAAACTGGTTATCCTTGGGTAGCTATAGCTTCAGGTAGTGGCACATGGGGAATTTTTCCCCTTCTCCTTCTCTCCCTTGGGTTGGGCGGCTAAAATTGCTATGTTCTCAGCTACCAAACGAGATCTGGGTAGTTAGCGCCTAGCATCAGGGGATATAGGGTTGCCTCGAGCCGGTAAAATTAGCTGTCGAGCTTTAGTATAGACCGAGTCCCATCCAGCAAGAAAGAAGGCGAGAAGACAACTAACATGGAACGTTATGATAGGTACATAACTTCTCATTTTCGAGTTTCAGAACCAAAGTCTTCAACTAAAGCTAAGTACCCCGTTGGGGAAACTTTTTCTTGCTCCTTTCCAATGTCAATAAAAGTTAATAATTGCATTACTTGTAGAAAGCAAATATCTCACAAAGATTTTCATTCGTACTGTATTCCTTGCTTAGGCCCTGACCACGACGTACCTTGCTGTCGGTTTTATGTTTTATTTAATCAGTGCACTATCCGTCGTTTGTATATTTTCGCCTCTAAATATTTCGGTTCTCTGTTTAATTATCCAGAAATGTAGTCCGTTAGCCATCCGACTACCGGGATTCTGAAAAATCGCAAAGATAAAGACAGAGACAGGCCGCCGAGGTCCAAAGCTGCCGATGACGCTTCTCCTGAGCCAGTCACCAGTTCACTGGTACTCAGTGAGGCACTTTCGCAGCCCCTGATACCCGCTAGTTCAGATTCGCAGGCCTCTACTGAGACCCATTCTGAGTCCGGTGTGCCGCGAGATGCTTCAACTGTGGAACCTGCAGATGTCTCTACCTTGGATGGGTCCGGAGCCGCTGTACAGGCTTCTGAGGGTGTATTCAGGCGTACTGACTTGCATATTAATCCAACACCATCTTCTTCTTCTTCAAGGCCTAAAACTCAAACTATGCCTAGAAAACTGACGCCCAGACCGCATGGTCAGGCCTCTATGCCTAAAAAACAAATGATAAGAATGGCTGAAGACCTTATTACTTTAATCAGGGGAAGCCAACCTTCCCTCTCTGAGAGACCTAGTACTGAATTTGCTTATGATGCTTCTGACCAGGATTCTGAAATTTCTGTTTCCTTTGATGACCAGAATTTACCCTTATCTACCTATGAGGATTCTGATGCAGAGGACTCTATTCCCTCTGCTTCACCCCCAGAGGATTTCTCTTTTGGTGAAACCCTGCATACTCTTAGGGAGCACTTTCGCTGGGAAAGCCAGGATTACTCTGATTCTAAAAAGAGGCTTAGGGATTTCTTACTCCTGCCCCAACACAGGCCTTTAGCTATCCCTCCTGTTCTAGACATTGTTGATGATACCTTTTCGGAATCTAGCTTGGCCCCTGACTCTTTACCTCCTGCTCCCAGAAAACCTGATAGATATTGCAGGATTCCGGACTCTCACTAGTTCCTTTTTAAAAATCCTACTGCGGATCCTGAAACCATTTCACAGGGACCCAAGGGCATTAAGGCTACTACTGCCAAAAATCCTACTCCTCCTGATAGAGACTCCAGGGCGCTGGATAGATGGGATAAGAAACTATACACTTCTGCAACTTTGGCCATTAGGGCCTTAAACTGCCAGTTTCATATGTTAAAGTATCAGCAGCATATTATTGGATTGCTTAAACAGAAAATGATGTTGATTCCTGACTGTGCTCAAAATAAGGATTTACAGGATTTAATGCATTCTGCTGAACAGGTTGGAAAGCATACTTTGCAATGTGGTTTTGATTCACTAGAGGCATCTTGCAGGGCTGCTGTCACTGGGTCTGTACTTAGAAGGCATGCTTGGCTTAGGGAGCAATCTTTGCCAGATCATGTTAAAGCTGAATTGCTGGATGCTCCCTTAAATCAGGACCGCCTGTTTGGCAACAAAGCAGAAGTAGTTCTTAAAAAGATGGAAGAAAAAGCTAAATCTATGCAAACTGTTAAAGATTTCCTAAAAGTACAGCCTCCAAGATTTAGTAGGCATTGGCCCTCTAAGAATTGGTCTTTTCCTGCCTCTTCCAGGCCTTCTCAGTCCAAACCCAGAACCAGCAGAACACCCAGGCTTCAGTCCCAGGGTACGCACAGGACTAAGCAGTGGGGGGCTCCCACTTCCAAATCAGGGAGTAGTAAGACTCCGCCCTATACTTCTCAACTGACTGCTCCTTTAGGGGGAAAGATTGCTCTGCAGGCAGTAAACTGGGAACTCGTTACCCAAGACAAATGGGTTTTAAATGTAGTTTCCCAAGGATACAGATTTCACTTCCACACGTTACCAACCCCAAACGGTTGGCCAGATCTACCCCCAAATCAGTGGGCAGAGGCTCAAAAGCAAGTACTCTCTCTCTCTTAAGCATAATGGCTATTCAAACTGTACCAGAAGAGGAAAAGGGACAAGGTTTCTACTCAAGACTTTTCCTGATACCCAGAAAAGACAACTCATGGCGTCCTATCCTGGACCTTTCTATCTTAAACACCTTTTTTTTTTAATTCCAAAATTCAAGATGCTAACTCTTCACCAGTTACTTCCTATGCTAGGCAAAGATGCATGGTTGGCAAGACTGGATTTAAAGGAAGCCTACCTGCACATCCCAATCAGGGAATCTTGCAGAAGATACCTATGTTTCAAAGCAGGCTACATGCACTATCAGTTCTCTGCACTGCCCTTTGGCTTATCTACTGCACCCAGGGTATTCACAAAGTGCCTAGCTCCAGTTATTGCATTTTGCAGGCAAAGAAATATTCAAATATACCCATAGGTGGACGATTGTCTAATTCAGGCAGAAAGCCAGGACATACTTTTGAATCATCTGGCATTTGTACAAAAGGTGCTAACTTGTTTGGGGTACACCATAAACGAAAAGAAATCACATGTGGTACCCTGTCAACAAATTATATTCCTGGAAGCAAGCTTGAACGCAACTTCCCAGATGGCTTTCCTCACTTGAGGCCAGAGAAACAAATTCATTTGACAACTTACTTCAGACTAATGGCCACAAAATCCCTGCTATCTGCAAGGCAAATACTGCAAGCCTTGGGGTTCATGGTCTCCTGCATTCTATTAATTCCATATGCAAGTCTGCATATGAAGAAACTACAATGGTATCTAAAAAGCCTATGGTGTCAACATTCTCAGGATCTAGAAGCAATGATTCCTATCATATTTTGCCTACGGTTAAAAGTTCCTTTGGTGGGTAGAGACCTGCCACCAAAACAAGGGACTACCATTCACTCTACCCTTTTCTGCCCAAACCCTAACAACAGATGCATCAGACTATGCATGGGGGCTCACCTGGCAGGGAACTGCATTCAGGGCAAATGGAACCCAAGTCAAATGCACCTGCATATAAATTAAAAAGAAATGTTAACTGTACAGAATGCTCTGACAGCCTTCAATGACCACATTCTTCCAGGACAATTAATGATAAAGATGGACAACACCACTGTTATGTGGTACATAAGCAGGAGAGTACCCATTCTTACCCCCTCTGCAGACTAGCCATGGCTCTGTGGAACACAGCCTTGAGCTACCAAGTGCATCTACAGGCTCAGTTCCTCCCAGGAAAACTAAATACACTGGCAGACAAACTAAACAGAAATCTCATGGACCCACACGAGTGGAAACTGGAACCAAAGACTTTCAACATGTTGATAAGCAAATGGGGGAGCCCAGATATAGACTTGTTTGCCTCCCCCTAGAACTACCAATTGGACAAATTCGGCACAAGGACTCCCCACAAACAAGCTTGGAAAGTGGATGCTCTGTCCTTGGGCTGGAAAAATCTATAAGTTTATGCCTTTCCTCCTCTGCCTCTCCTCTCCAAAGTACTACTAAAGATCAAACAGGATAAACCAAGGACGATACTGATTGCACCAGACTGGCCACGCCAACACTGGTACCCCCTCTTGCACAGTTTGTCACTGCTGGCTCCATGGCACCTGCCCAGACCCCTACCCTGCTGTCACAGCAGGAGAGCCAGATTCTGCACCCTCAGCTTCAAACCCTGAACCTGGCAGCCTGGCTAATTACCTGATCTCTCCATTACCATCCCTCAGTAAACAAGTGCTGGATGTCATTTTGGAGGCAAGGAGGCCTAGTACTAGAAAATCGTATGCTGAAAAATGGAAAAGATTCTGTGCCTGGCACCAAACTCAAGGGATGGGCACAGCAGTGCCCAATTTACCTCAGATTCTTCAATACTTAACTGAGATGCTTCACAAGGGCCTTTCGTTTTCCTCCATCAAAATTCACGCCTCAGCCATTTCAGCTCATTACAACACAGAATCACCCCTCTTCTCACATCCATTGCTCAAGCAGTTCCTCAGAGGGGCCAAAAACTTAAGACCACCCAGGAGAGCCCCAACTCCAGTCTGAGGCCTTAACTTTGTATTGGAAAAACTCACTCTTCCTCCTTTTGAGCCAGGTGCAAGTGCAGAGATAAAATTCCTTTCTTTGAAAGCAGCTTTCCTTTTAGCAATTACTTCAGCAAGAAGGGTATCTGAATTACAGGCTCTTATAGCAGTGGAGCCTTTCATCATCTTTCATGCGGACAGGGTGTCCCTCAGGACCAATCCTTCTTTCATGCCCAAGGTGGTATCCAGTGTGGCGCTTAGTGAGTCCATTCATTTGCCAACCTTCTTTTCTAATCCACAGAACAAAGGGGAACGAATACTGCACTCAGATGTGCACAGACAACTTAGATTTTACTTGGACAGGACGAAACCTGAAAGGAAATCTGAACAACTGCTTGTGGCATTTGCTGCAGGGGCAGAGAGGGGAAGGCTATTTCAAAGCAAACCATTTCTAAATCGATATGCCATTGCATTCATTTCTGTTATAAGCACCATGGAAAACCTATCCCACAGGGGATTAGATCCCATTCAACCAGGCTACATCTACATCTACAGCCTTTCTCAGAGGTGTCCCTACCAGGGACATCCTAGAAGCCGCTACCTGAGTTCTGTACATACTTTCACCAAGCATTACCATTTACCAGTTTTTTTCTAAATTCAGAGCTGGCTTTGCCACTGCAGTCTTGCATGGCCTTATAGCTGGTCCTAATGCTGTCTGAATTCCTCCTCCCATCCTTAGCTTTGGGAATCTACCCAAATATGATGACTGCATCAGTGAAACACGAAGAACATAGTACAGTTGTGTACACTTACCATAAATGTAGATGTTCGAGTGTATTCACTGACTTCTTTTGGCTCTACCTTTACTCTCCTTTACTATGCTTAAAAGCTTTTTGGTGTATTTGCTTTTTTGTTGGAGGTATAACCTTGTATATATATATTTAATTGCTTCCCATTAGGGTGGCACCTGACATCTGGGTCAAGAAAAACTGATGTAATGGCATCGGCTGCATGCTTTATACCCCTGACTACCTGACGTCATGGAAGATGAGACAGCAACCGATGCAGGACCCAAGACTTTGATAATCAGGCCGAGTAAGGGCTACTGCAAGCAGATAACCCAAATGTGATGACTGCAACAGTGAATACACTCTAACATCTACATTTATGGTAATTGTACACAACTGTACTTTTTGACACCCTAGAAGCTTCTTGCAGGGCATTAGTCACTGGTTCTATCATTAGAAGACATGTATGGCTTAAGGAACAACCCCTACCAGTCCATGTCAAATCTAAATTGTTGGATGCCCCCTTGCACAAGGATAACCTTTATGGCACTAAGGCAGAAGAGGTCTTAAAAAAGATGGAAGAAAAAGCAAAATCTCTGCAAACTATCAAGGATTTCTTGCACAGGTCCAGCCCCCTAGGTTCAGCAGGCATTATCCCTCCAAGCACTGGTCTTTTCTTGCTTCGAGTAAACCGGCCCAGCCTAGGCCCCAAGGAAACAGAGCCCCCCCCCTAAACAGCAGCCCCAGGGAATGCAGAGATCTAACAGTGGACTACCTCCACTTCAAAACCAGGGAGTTCTAAGCCACCCCTTATGGAAAGAACTAACAATGACTCACCCCCTCTGCCCACCCTCACTTATCCCTGAGAGGAAAACTCTCCTTTCACTCAAGCAACTGGGCTACCATTACCAAGGACCAATGGGTTCTGAACATTGTGTCTCAGGGATACAAATTTTCCTTCCACACCCTTCCAACCCCAAAAGGTTTCCCAGATCTACCACAAAATCAGTGGGCAGAGGCTCAAAAAAAAATCCTTTCCCTGCTCTCTGTGAGGGCAGTAGAGCACGTTCCTGCAGAACAGGTAGGCCAAGGTTTCTATTCCAGACTTTTTCTGGTGCCCAGAAAAGAGGACACCTGGCGCCCCATCCTTGATATGTCCATTCTAAACACCTTCTTGGTTATCCCAAAATTCAAAATGCTCACCCTCCTGCAGCTGTTACCCATGCTCTCCAAGGATGCTTGGCTAGCCACCCTAGATCTAAAAGAAGCCTACCTCCACATTCCTATCAGGGAATCATTAAGAAAATATCTCCGCTTCAGGGCAAGATGTTCTTCGTGTTTCACTGTTGCAGTCATTACATTTGGATAATCTGCTGGTAGGTTGCCCTCAGTCGGCCCGAATAACAAAGTCTTGGGTCCTGCGTCAGTTGCTGTCTCCTCTTCCATGACTTCAGGTCGTCAGGGCTACAAAACATGCAGCCGACACCATTTTATTCAGTCTTTCTTGCCGTGCGGTGCCCGAAGCAGAAGCAGTTTGCAAGTGCCAGTCGGCCGACTCCTGAAATTTTCATATTCGAGTTTCAGAACTGAAGTCTTCAAACTAAAGCTAAGTACTCCGTTGGGGAAACTTTTTCTTGCTCCTTACCGATGTCAGTTAAAGTTAATAATTGCATTACTTGTGGGAAGCAAATACCTCATAAGGATTTTAATTTGTACTGTATTCCTTGCCTAGGCCCTGATCACAACGTGCCTTGCTGTCAGCTTTGTGCTAGATTTAACCAACACATTATTAAGCGTTGGTATATTTTTGCTTCTAAATATTTTGGTTCAAGATTTAACTATCCTGAAGTGTCGTCGGTTAGCAGTCTGACTACCGGAGTTCACAAAAAACCCAAGGAAAAAGACAGCCCGTCGAGGTCCAAAACCAACGAAGCTTCTCCTAAGCCAGTCACCGGTTTGCCGGTACTCAGTAAGGCGCTTTTGCAGCCCCTGATACCCGCTACTTTTGAGTCGCAGGCCTCTACCGAGACCCATTCAGAGTCTGGTATGCCACGAGATTCTCAGAGTATTGAACCCGCGGATGTCTCTCCCTTGAATGGGTCCAGAGCCGCTGACCAGGCACTGGCTTCTGAGGGTGTTTTCAAGCCTCAACATTTTTGAATTAAACCGATGCCAGCAACAAAAACAAGGTCAAAAACAACTTCTATGTCTAAAAAACCGAAGCATGAGCCATGTGCTCAGGTTCCTATGCCTAAAAAACAGATGATCAAAATGGCTGAGGATTTAATTACCTTGATCAGGGGTTCCCAACCCCCCCCCCCCCTGCTAAGAGGCCTAGTTAAGGCACTGATTATGAATCTTCAGATCAGGTTTCCATTTCTTCTGATTCCTCTTCTGATCAGGAACTTTCTATTCCACCCTATGAGGATTCTGATGCAGAGGAATCCATCCCATCTGCATCTCCCCCTGAAGATTACTCTTTTGGGGAGACTTTGCATACTTTAAGGAACATTTTCACTGGGAAAGTCAGGACTTCTCTGAATCAAAAAAGAGGCTTGGGGATTTCCTTCTTCCTCAGCATAGGCCTTTGGCAATACCTCCTTTATTAGACATTGTTGATGATGTATTCTCGGAATCAAAGCATGGCTCCTGATTCCCTGCCTCTGGCTCCTAGTAATCCAGACAGATATTACAGGGTTCCTGACTCCCACAAATTTCTTTTCAAAAATCCAGCTGCTGATCCTGAGACTATTTCTCAGGATCCCAAGGGTGTTAAGGCTTCTACTGCCAAAAATCCTACCCCTTCTGATAGAGATTCCAGGGCAGTGGATAGAAGGGATAAGAAGGTTTATACGTCTGCAACCTTGGCAATCAGGGCTTTAAACTGTCAGTTTCATATGCTTAAATATCAACAGCATGTTATCGGCTTACTGAAACAGAAAATTATGTTGATTTCTGATTGTGTGGAAAATAGAGTTACAGGATTTATTGCATTCAGCAGAACAGGTTGGAAAGCATACTTTGTAATGTGATTTTGATTCCTTGGAGGCCTCTTGTAGGGCTGCCGTTACTGGATCTTTGATTAGAAGGCATGCCTGGCTCAAGGAGCAAAATCTGCCTGATCATGTTAAAGCTAAATTGTTGGATGCCCCTTTGCAGCATGATACTTGGTTTGGTAATAAGGCAGAAGAGGTTTTAAAGAAAATGGAAGGCAAAGCTAAATCTATGCAAACTGTAAAAGATTTCTTGCAAGTGCAGCCACCCAGGTTCAGTAGGCACTGGCCTACTAAAAACTGGTCCTGTCCTGTGTCCAACAAAGCCACTCAGGGCAAACCCAGGCGCTCAAAAGGCTCCAGATATCAATCCCAGGGTTCTTACAGGTCAAAGCAATGGGGTACCTCCACCTCCAAATCTGGAGGAAACAAAGCACAACCCTACAGTAAGCAGTCTCAATGACTTTCTTCTACCATCTCCAAGCACTTATCTTTTAGCAGCCCCCTTGGGGGGGAACACTAGCACTTCATGCTCAAAATTGGCAGTTAATTACCCAGGACAAGTGGGTATTAAACATAGTATCCCAGGGGTGCAGATTTCATTTCCATACTTTGCCAATTCCAAACGGATATATAAAAAATAGTCCAGTAGCACAAAAGCAAGAGCGGACAACTGACTGTAAGTTCCACTGTTTATTTTAACAAGAAAAAATGGTAAGCGCTTTCGGCTGTATTTCTCCAGCCTTCATCAGACAAATTCAAAATGCTGCTTCTACCAATTTTATAATGCTACCAGTACAACCAATTATCCAATAAACCAATTCATTTTTCAAATACTTAAACACAAATGCTTCCTTTTTGCATAAAAAATATATATATAATATAACTATGATATCAATACACAACATGAACTAATATAATGAATTTATTTGGTATTCCTACCCTTACATAATGTAATTATAAATATAGTAATATCCAGAATAAATAATATATGTATATTTAAAAATACATATTTTAAATATTTATTTTAAAAATACATATGATATATGCATACATTTTGAAACCTATAATGAATAAAAATACCTTCATAAATATGTAATAAATGATGTGTAATTTTGCTATAAAAACACATTACAAATGTATATTAAAAATGTTGTTTAACAACATATGGGAAATACACCTGTATTTACCTATTAAGGGCTCTTAATTTTAAAATGCTAGTGATAGAAATAGAATCATTTAGTCCTGGGAATACTGTGGCATTTAAAAATACTTGCCACCAGTATTCCTTTGACTCTAATATGATCTTCCAAGGACCTATTCTAGGTGAAAGAATAACTTGTTCCAATACTAAAAACTTGAATTTATGTGTTGAATATTGCTCTATGTGCCTGTATAATGCATTATTTTCTGAATGCCTACTAATGTCATAGAGATGCTCATAAATACGCTGCTTTAATTTTCGTTTAGTCTTACCTATGTAATAGGCTGAACATTGTGTGCATAAAGCTGCGTACACTACCCCACAGGTATTCCAGTTGTATCTTCCTTTTACTTGTATACTAACACTATTTATGCATACCTGCTCGGTTTCCATAATGTATGAGCAATACCTACACATGTTACATTTTCTCATTGAGCCTTTGTAATTTCTCTGTGAGTTTGAAACAGCATTACACCAATCCTTTAAATTCCTATCTCTTTTATATATAATAGAAGGGTGTGTCCCTAATAGATTTACCAGTGGTACATCCCCTTTTATAAAAAAAAAAATTTTTTGTAATTAGCTCCTTTATAAACTCCGAATCCTGCGTGTAAGTAGTGATGAAAGATGTATTAACCTTATTAAAATTTACCTTATTAAAATTACCCATGTTACAATGTAGGTCACCACCAGAACTATTATTATTCTCCATTGTTTCTGATAACTGTTCAATAGTGTGCTGCTCTATAGAGTGTGAAATAATAAATTCAGCTCCTTCCAATAATCGTCTATAAAAAACACTTTTCCTCTTAATAACCACTTCATGCAATATAGTTTGAACAAATTGCTCTTGATATTCCCTATTTTTAAACATGCTGACTATATACTGACATTCATTGATGAACTCATCATAATCAGAGACCATACGTGCTGCTCGCACTAACTGTCCCTTCAATACAGCCTTTTTGTGATGACTTTGAAAATGCAAGAATTTGTTAGAATATGTTTTTTTACAATGTATATTAGCTTTTAATTTATTTTGCACCCAATTTTTTGCAAGAGTACATCCAGATATGCTATACTGTTACTATCCAACTCATGTGTGAAAACCAAAAAATCTGTAGTAGAATTTATATATTTAATGAATTCTTCAACTAACTCTATGGGTCCATTCCAAAGGAGAAATAGATCATCCAGAAACCGACTATATAATCGTATATATTGCATGAACTCAGATGGGAACAAAAATCTATGCTCCCAGACTGCCATGATGACATTTGCATATAAGGTACCTACGGGAGAGCCCATCGCCACCCCCTTAATTTGCTTAAAATAGTGTCCATCATGGTAAATATAATTATTAGATAAAACAAGTTCCAAAAGATCAACAAGTGCATTAAGTTCACCCTGAGGTGTATGTAAAATTTCAAAAAAGAAGTCAGTGAACCAAACGATACCCAATTGTTGCGGTATACAAGTGAATAGATCCTTAACATCCACTGTAATAAATTCCACTTCATCTATTTTATCAATAGGTAAACTGTTAACCTTAGTAAGAAAATCCCAGGAGTCATGACAAATATATTGTAAACTTTTTATCTTTTCTTTTAACTTCATATCAATATATTTTGCTATATAGTAAGTTTTGGAGCCAGTACCATCCACTATAGGACGCATAGGTGGATGCTGCACATTCTTATGTAGCTCAAGTACTCCAAACATTACAGGAATCTTGGGATTTTTTACTTGCATATAATAATATGCTTCATTTGTAATCTGCCCCTGCCATAACATATCCTCAAGTGTATAATCAATTCTAGAATATGAAATGTTTATCTCATTAATAGATGTTTCAGAATATGCTTCATCGTACAAAATATTCAATAATTTTTGTTTGTAGTCATATACATTCATAATCACGAGTCCACCTCCTTTATCAGGTTGCATAATACGCACATCACTAGTGGCTTTAAGTTCACTTAAAATGTCTTGTTGTGCCCCTGAAAAGTTATTAAAATGATTACATTGTCGATTTTTTTGCTGCAACAAATGCCTGAAGTCAAGCTCACATATTTCTTTGAACAATTTTATTCTGGGATGTAATGGTGGATTTTCTACACTAGGAATGTACATGGAACTAATTTCCATCTCAGGTGCTTCTTGATGCAAAACTGCTAAATTCAATTTCCTCGTGAACAACTTGAGTTCAGTTAATAAGTCAGTAATTTTAGCCCTTTTTGCTGGTACATAAGTTAGGCCTTTGCTGAAAATATCAGTGTGTTCAATAGTTAAAGTAACTTGACTATAATTGTAAATATAACAAGATAATCCAAGCGTTATAAGTACACCATAAAACAAGCAAAAAGGCAAACGCTGACACCACACTATGTAGCTTGAGAAACTGCAAACAATGAAGCAAACTCATGCAAACCAGCAGGACTGAACAAAAACACTTTTAATAACAGTTGAGCGCTTTCACCTTTTACAATACAGGCTTCCTCAGAACAAAGATCCATTCTGAATTACAGCCCTTAAATAGAAGTTTTGGCTCCAAAAATTTTAAAGCAGCATACTCCACTAAAACTTTCTACATAAACAATGAACAAAAACATTCCAAAATAAAAATAAACATATGTATACATATATATCCTGTAAAATGTAATACACAAATTCCCTTGAATTCATATTTATTAAAAACATGTTTCTATAAAAGCACTGACTCAACTTATTTCTAAACAATTTGACACTAATGTATTTTGTATAGCAGAGGTTTAATAGACAGTGATTCATTCAAACCTGGGGGTGAGGCAGCATCAGTAAAAATTTGCCACCACATTTCTCTATAAGACAACCAACTCTTATAGTCTCCCCCCCCCAGGGTCTATTTGAATAAGGTCAATAATACTAAAAGTGAATTTGTGATCTGAAGTAGGAGAATTCATTTATCAGCAACCTGTGGGTATGGATCCGATATCGGATCCGAACCGGCATGGTTTATCCAGTTATGGATCCGAGCTCCTAGCTCCTCCCCTCACCCATAATGCCCTGCTCTCCCTACATGACCTCAGATCTAGTTTGCCGCGTTCATGGTGACAGCTGGATTTTGAGCTCCTGTCAGCTAAGTGCTATTTTTGGTGTTTTTATAGGGAATTTCTGTCAAAAAATACTTTTTTTGTGTGAATGTTTTAGGTTTTCCCTCTTTTAAGCTATTTTTTTGTTAAATTGGTTAACTTTGTAGTATCCTCCCCTCGCTGGTACGTAGCTTGTGTGCGTGTGGATTCTTTGGGGCCTTCTGTGTGAGTGGTTAACTTAACTTTCTTTTTTGTTAAAAAAAAAAAAAAAAAAAAAAATAGTAGTAGAAAATGTCTGAGGCCCCAAAGGCAATCTTTTCAAAATGCTCCGAGTGTGGCCATAAGCTATCCCCTGCTGATGGCCACACTCGGTGCGTTTGATGCCTTGAGGTTGAACACCTCACCTCTGGGTGTTCAATCTGTGCAGGGTTCAACCCCAGGGCATTGAAGGAGCGGAGGTCGAAGCTGGTCTTGGAGGGACTCTTGCCCCCAGACTCGGCTTCAGCCTCCGCCCCGTTGGTAGTTACCGCTCCTGCGGCTCCTGCCTTACCTCCTCCCAGGATTCAAACTCCCTCTACGGGTTCGGAGGAGAGGGAAGCCAGGAAGAAGGACCGGAGAGAGAAACACCAGAAGCGGCGGGCTGAGACCTCCGTCTCGGCCCCGCTGGCTAAGCGGGCTTCTCCTCTGGCCTCTTTGGCTGCTGGCTCTCCTCCTCCTCGGCTCCGGTCCCCAGCCTTTTCACCGGGGCCTGAGGAGGAGGAGACCCGATCTCCTTCAAGGCTATCGATGCGGTACTCAAGGCCTACCTCGGTAGCCTCATCGAGGTCTACCTATAGCCTCTCCGATGCTGATCTGGACCGGATGATGCGAAGGTTCATCCAGGCCCAGATGCAGATGGGAGTGCTCCTGCCTCCCCCCCCCCGGGGGGGAGCTCGACCCCATTTTTCAAGCCCATAGCTCCTTCTCCGACCCGCTACCTGGGCTCGGAGCGCTCGGAGCCGGGCAGCTTCGGAGCCGGGGGTGGGTCGGCGCCGATAGTACTGGGTACTTCGGATCCGACCCTGCCCTCGAGTGTGTCGGATCCGACCTCTCGGAGCCTTGGCCCGAGCTTTGGATCCGAGGGACTCTGTGTGCCTTCGGCGCTGTCCGTGTCGGAGCGCACTGTCCCTCGGAACCGAGGGACTCTGCGCCGGCTCCGATCCACTCATCGGATTCGAGGGGGAGCCGACTGTCGGATCCTTTGGTCGAGGCCGGCTCCCCTTCGGCTTTTGATGTAGTGGAGAGGGCTCTGTTGAGGGCATCCGGACCCCCGGCCCTTGCTTTGGCTCCGTCCCGCACTCCATCTGCTCTGGGTCAGGCTTCCGTCACCCGGCCACTGGGACAGCTCGTTTCACTGCCTCAAGCAGTTCCTTTGGAACTAGACACCGCTTGCGAGGGCTCCTCGGACAGCCCCCCCGAGGAAGCACCTCGCAAGCACACGTGTAAGAGGAGGCACATAGACTCCCCCGAGTCTTTAACTGAAGACACGAACTTGGAGGAAGGGGAAGGCTCCCCAAGATCACCCCCCAAGGATGTCTCCTTTGGAGACATCATGGAAATGCTTCGTATAAGAGGTGGGTGGTCTGCCCCAAAGTCTTCCTCGGACGAGTCCGTGTTCTTGGAGGCATTTGAAGCGGGCCTGCCTACCTCTTGGTGTCCCCTCCTGCCGACCCCCTGGTGGACCTCATTACCACCAGGGCGTGGAAGGAACCGGACACCGTGGAGCCAATCCCCAAGAGGCCGGACAGGATTCTTAGCCCCCCAGCTGACCGTGCCCACTGGAGCAAGGGACCCTCGGTAGATGCCATGTTGACGGCAGCAGCCACTAAGAGGGAACTTGCTGAAGAGAGTCCCTCAGTTCATCCTCCAAGCAAGGAGTCTCGGATGATGGACCACTTGGGGAAGCGAATGTTTAGTTCAGCGACCTTCTCAGTGAGGGCGCTCAACTATCTGGCACATGTCATTAGGATGCAGCGCGATCTTATCAAAGAATACGCTGCATCCCCCCCAGAGTCCATGTCGGAGGAGGACAAACTTTTGAACTCCACCCGTATGGCCACTCTTCGTTCCGTGACCAATACCTGTATGTGGTTACTTTTCCATGCTACCGGGGGAGCCGCTAGAGCTGCAGGAGTAGGCCTAGTCACGAGACGCCAGGCCTGGCTCCGCCATTGCGATTTCACGGAGCCCTTCAAGGCGTCATTCGCGAACGCCCCCTTTGACGGTTCTGCCCTTTTTGCAAGACGATTCGCGACACTTTGGTCCAGAGCGAGAAGGATGGGAAGACGTTGTCTGCCATCGGAGTCCGCTTCTCTGTGCCCCAGAGGTCCTACTCTAGGAACCAAAAGGGCCAGAAGAAGATGTGGTTCCGGAAGTCGCAGCAATCCCAACCCGCTCCTGACAACCAGTCCTTCCGTGGCAGAGGAGGACAGGGAGTACGCCTCCCCAGGGGCAGAGGGGCTCCCAGGATTTTTGGGTCCAGAGAACCTTTCTCTGAACGGCCCACGCAGCAACCCTGAGGGGGTTGCCCGACTGCTCCACTCAGGAGGCAGTCGGGGGACGTTTTTCGGAGCACCTAGCGGCATGGGAGTCCATAACATCAGACCGCTGGGTCCTCCAGATTATATCCAGAGGATACAAAATCCCATTTCTTCACGTCCCAAAACTAAAATCCCTCCCCGACGTTCCACCCGATCAGAGGGAGGCCGCTTCAGCAGAAATTGGCTATCTGCTGAGGAAAAGAGCCATCCAGCCCGTCCCCCCAGACCAGATCGAATCAGGGTTCTACTCCAGGTTCTTTTTAGTGCCAAAAAAGACGGGGAACCCAAGACCCATTCTGGACCTGTCCCTATTAAACCTGGCAGTTCCCAAGGAGAAGTTCCGGATGGTCACTTTACAATCCATCCTCCCCCTTCTGGGAGAGAATCACTGGATGTGCTCTGTAGACCTCATGGATGCGTACTACCACATACTAATGGACAGACGGTCCAGTAGGTTTCTTCGCTTCCGGCTGGGAGCCAGTCACTACCAGTTCAGGGTCCTCCCCTTTGGTCTCACCACAGCCCCCAGGGTGTTCACCAAAGTGTTAGCAGTGGTTGCGGCCCACCTGAGGCTTCAGGGGGTGCAGGTCTTTCCGTACCTGGACGACTGGCTTCTCACCGCCCCAACAAGGCATCTACTATCCTTGGCAAGAGACTCTTTTCTTCACCTAGCTTCCCGGCTAGGCATCACAATAAACGTACGAAAGTCCAACCTGGTCCCTACTCAGTTGATAGAATTCATAGGAGCCAGGTTAGACACGAGGAAGTTAAGGGCCTTTCTCACAACCGACAGAGTTCGGAATCTGCGACTCCAGGTGCGGGCCATCCTCCACTCCAGCTCGGTTCTGGCAGCGATTTCTCTTCTCCCACTTGCCCGCTTGAACATGCGGGTACTTCAGTGGATGCTTCTAGTACAATGGTCATATCTTTCTCTTCCCCCTGCATCACCCCATTGCGATCAGCAAGGCTTGCAAGCAGTCTCTCTTCTGGTGGCTCCATTCCACGGATCTCCACGGAGGCCGCCCCTTTTGTGCATCTCCCCCTCTTGCCACAGTGACCACGGATGCCTCCCGCCTCGGGTGGAGGGGGCATTTTGCGGGCCGGACGGTCCAAGGCACGTGGAACGACTCAGAGACCTCCCTGCATATCAATGTTCTGGAGATGAGGGCAGTGCTCTTGGCATTACAAGCACTTCAAGCCTTTCTTCCCCTGGGAACAATTGCGATTCAGTCAGACAACATGTCGGTGGTCTGGTACATCAACAAACAGGGGGGAACCAGGTCTTACCCTTTATGTCGAGAAGCCATGAGAGTGTGGGAATGGGCGATCTCCACCAACCGCTTTCTCATCGCAACGCATATTCCGGGTCGGTCCAACATCCTTGCGGACAAGCTCAGTCACACCATTCTCTCCCCGTACGAGTGGTCTCTCAATGCTCAAGTAGCGAAATGCATCTTCGCACAGTGGGGGACTCCTTGTTGCGATCTCTTTGCTTCTCCCTTAAACACCAAGTGCGACAGTTTTTTCGCTCTAATCCCACCTCCAGGGGATTCCCCGAGAGACGCTCTGGTGCATGCTTGGCCTCCCGGTCTTCTTTCCGCATACCCCCCTCTGCCTCTGATGCTCCAGGTGCTTCAGAAAGCCTCTCGGTTGGGGTGCAGAATGATCCTCATAGCCCCATTCTGGCCTCGACAGATCTGGTTCCCTTACCCAAGGTCTCATTCAGTGAATCCACCTTGGATTCTAGATCCCATTCCAGGTCTGATATCACACCCATCGAACCTACCAACTCCGAACCTGGACAACTTGAAGCTCACTGCTTGGCTGCTCCAGTTCCACTCCTAATCAGGACTCCCGGTATCTCGTCCCCAGTTAAGGCCATTCTGGTAGCGGCTCATAAACCCATTACCAGGAAAATTTATGGCAGTAAATGGAAGCGCTTCTCGGTTGGGGTGCAGAATGATCCTCATAGCCCCATTCTGGCCTCGACAGATCTGGTTCCCTTACCCAAGGTCTCATTCAGTGAATCCACCTTGGATTCTAGATCCCATTCCAGATCTGATATCACACCCATCGAACCTACCAACTCCGAACCTGGACAACTTGAAGCTCACTGCTTGGCTGCTCCAGTTCCACTCCTAATCAGGGCTCCCGGTATCTCGTCCCCAGTTAAGGCCATTCTGGTAGCGGCTCATAAACCCTCTACCAGGAAAATTTATCGCAGTAAATGGAAGCGCTTCTCCATTTGGGTGGAGCGGCAAGGTCTAGATCCCTTCACGGTTCCCCTTCCTTTGGTTCTAGACTTCCTTACTACTCTCTTTAATGATGGTGCCAGTAGTTCCATGGTCAAAGTTCAGCTAGCGGCCATTTCCCATTACCATGTTGGTCATGACTCTGGGCCTCTTATGTCTGCCAAGTTATGTAAAGTCTTCCTAAAAGGCATCTTTCTGCTTAGACCCCCTGTCAAGGAGACGGTTCCACCGTGGGATCTTTCTTTGGTTCTTCAGGCCTTGACCGGTCCCCCCTTCGAGCCTGCGGCCACAGTAGATCTAAAATTCTTGTCTCTTAAGACTGCATTTTTAATAGCCATTACTTCAGCTAAGAGAGTTTCTGAACTGCAAGCCCTGTCCATGAAACCGCCTTACTTGGTCTTCCATCCGGACCGGGTGTGCCTCAGGATCAATCCCTCCTTTCTTCCTAAGGTAGCTTCGGAAGCAAACATTAATCAGTCCATCAACCTCCCTGTTTTCTTTCCTAAATATCAGAACAAAGGTGAATACAAGCTGCATTCCTTGGATGTTCACAGGCAGCTTTTATCTTAACAGGACAGCTGGTCATAGGCAATCCGACCAATTGTTCTTTTCCTTTGCCAAATTCAATCTGGGTAAACCAATTTCCAAAGTCTCCTTGTCACGCTGGATTTCCCAGTGTATCCTATTAGCTTACCAAGCTTCTGGGAGGTCCGCACCGGAGGGAGTCCATGCTCATTCGACCCGGTCTGTTTCTACCTCAGCGGCCTTTAAGGCTAGGGTTCCTCTGGATGACATTTGTTCAGCAGTCACTTGGGCTTCATCTCATACCTTTATTTCTCATTACAAGCTGGATATCACATCTAGAGGTAGAGGATCCTTTGGCTCCGCGGTGCTCCGGAATATCCTTCCATAATGGCCGCCCAAGACTCAGGTAGCTGGGGACTCTGTCCCACAGGTTGCTGACAAATGAATTCTCCTACTTCAGATTTAGAAGTTATGTACTTACCATAACGTTCCATCTGAGTAGGTGGATTCATTTGTCTGCAACCATCCCGTCCTCCTATCCCCCTGGTTTGTCAGTTTCCTGCATAGGATGCGTTACCCTTTGGTTAGGGTATTTGGTACAAGGCAAACTCTATCTGAGGTCATGTAGGGAGAGCAGGGCATTATGGGTGAGGGGAGGAGCTAGGAGCTCGGATCCATAGCTGGATAAACCATGCCGGTTCGGATCCGATATCGGATCCATACCCACAGGTTGCAGACAAATGAATCCACCTACTCAGATGGAACATTATGGTAAGTACATAACTTCTAATTCAGAACCCTCTTGTTTTATGTGCTTATATAGGGCATTCTTCTCATCTCTCTTTCTAATAGAGTAAAAATGACCGCATATTCTTTTGTTCAGCTGTCTCTCGGTCTTCCCAATGTAGAAAGCAGGACAAGCTAAACATAATGTGATATATATGACAAGTTTAGTAGTACAATAACCTGCCTTAAATCTGATAGAGGTGTTAGTAGTATTGCTTAACCTAGTGCCTTGACTGTTGTTAATAGCAAAGCACCAGTTGCATCTACCACACTTCTGTGTAGATTTAGAAGTGTTAGAAGTCAGAAACACCGTATTTTCTAACAACCTTTTCAAGTTCATACCCATTTTATTTACAAAGTGGGGTTTATCACCTAAAATGTTGGATATAGAAGCATCCGCCATAATAATAAACCAACTTTTATTAACCAATTGCCTCATCCTATAACTACAAGGACCATATTCGATTACACAAGCTTTGTTTAAATCACTACGACTAACTCTAGCAAAAGAAACAACATTATTACCTTGAGAATTCATTCCTAACAAAGGTGTGTACCTAGAACCCCAGCCTTGAATAACCTGCTTGCTTACATTTTGCATCATACCAAGGTCATAACCTCTATCTCTGAACATAGCCGTAATATACTCAACTTCAGCTATCATATCTATGTAGTCTGAAGTCATTCTAACTGCTCTAATCAACTGTCCTTTGTAGATGTTTCTTAAAAGACTTTTTGGGTGGTTACTAGAATATTCAAGATAGTTATTAGAAAAAGTGGGTTTCCTGTATATTCTTGATTTAAACCCAAAATTAGCCAGAGAGACGAGGGTGTCAAGGTATGCCAGGCCATCATGACTGAATGCGTGTGTAAATTTCAAATAAGAACTACTGGTATTAATAAATTCTATAAATTCAGTCAATGTCTCAGTGTCACCATCCCATAATATATATATATATATCGTCAAGGTAACGAGTATAATATTTGATGTGAGGATAGAAGTCACTGGTGAACACTACAGACTCCTCCCAGTCGAGCATGACTATATTGGCAAAAATGGGAGCACACGCAGCACCCATAGCTACACCCTTAGTTTGTTTAAAAATCTCTCCTTCAAAAAAGATGAAATTATTGACCAATACCATATTCATCATGTCTGTAATCAACCATATCTTATCCCAATCCAACCCTGCATATTTAGTAATACTACGATTAAATGCTTCTAACCCCTCACTTTTGGGGATGCAGGAGAAAAGGTCTATGACATCAGTAGTCACGTATAATAAATCCTTTTTATATAAATGTGTAGGAAAATAAGCTAAAAAATACCAAGAATCCTTGGCGAGATGAAATACCTTTTCGTACACATGTTTCAAAGTATGGTCAATGACCACACCCAAAGGAAATGTTTTAGATCTGCTGCCAGAAACAATTGGTCTAAAAGGCGGGTCAGACACATTCTTATGAACTTTGGGGATGCCAACTAGCTTGGCTAATGCAGGAAATTCCACTTTGACAAAGTTGTAAGTATCCAAACTAATTTGCCTGTCTATAAAAAAGTCCTCAAGGTGACGATCAGTTTTTCTGTAGGCTATATTAAGTTCATTAACAGATATGATCTCATAGCTGTCAGTAGAATGTAAAATATCATGAAGTTTAGAGGTATATGTAAGTTGATCAAAAAGAACTAAGCCCCCACCCTTATCAGGTTTCATCACCCTTATTGATCTGTTCTTCCTCAACATTTGTAGGGTGTCCTGTTCTTCTCTAGATAAATTATGTTCCATTCTCCTAAACTTATTTTTGTTGTTAAGCTCATAAATCTGCTTGACAATACATTTTTCAAATAAACCAATCGTTGGATGGCATGGGGGTATAAAGGTACTTTTCTTTTTCAGAATTTTACAGTCATTGTTAGAGTCAGTAACATTATTAATGGGATTATTAAACATTACTGCCACGTTTAGTTTCCTAGTATACAGTTTAACTTGACAAATATTGTCAACCACATCAAATTTAGTAGTTGGTATGTATTTCAAACCCTTAGAAAGTAAATTAAAATAAGAAATATCGAGCTCAACATCTGTATAGTTAAAAATGTTAAAGCTCTTGTACCTGTAAGTCACACCATCTGTGGAAGAAATCTCACAATATTTTGTGGTGTTATGTTCGTCATGTTTAGTAGCAGTTTGCTGTGTAGTCTGCAAATCTAAATTAGTAACTAACTCTAGGTTCATATTATTTATATTGGCTATTGATCGTGATGGGGTTTCTTCCAATTCCCCCCCATTTCCAGTCCCTTCTTCTGTCTTGACCTCTGTCCTTGAAAAAAATGGGAATTACTTTGAGCCTGAGAATTATAATCATAATCTGAGGGGACCTGCTGTCGATTGTGAAAATTGTCGACAGCTTTAAACTGTCCTTCTTTCCACCCATATATAGCCCCTCTCTCATACTGCTGAATATCCCTAGTAAGTTTAGAATTTTTCCTTTCTAGAGATTTTTTTATATTTAAATCAGCTGTAACAAAGTGTTTATTATATAACCTTTCCCATTGTTCAAATAATAAATCACTTAAGATGTTTTCATTCAGTTTTTCTGTTTCATCCATTAGTCTAACTAATTTTTCATCATTACATTTAATTAACAGCTTCATGAACTCAATACCACAGTTGTCAAAAAACAAGTTAAATTCTTTTTTTGTATTGTCATTCACATCTATGCCCATAGGAAATTTAAAAAATCTCAGACCTTTAGGAATGACATTAATGTTCAAACACTTAGATAAATAAGCATTTTCTAACTTCAATGTATTAATATTATTCAGTTTTTTTACCAAATGAATAAATCATGTCTTTAAGTGAACAGTTAGAAATAACAGGATCTTTACTATTTCCACTAAAAGCATCATTATCTAAAAAACAATTAGTATTCATAAACATTTTAAATTTGTCAATTTTGTTAGAAGTTGAGTCAGTTTTTGGAAACAGCTCAGTACCTTTTCTTGCAGGTTCTCTGCCTGCTTGTGCATAAGTTTTATTTGGTAACTTCCTCTTAGGGATGGCCCCTGTCCGTTTACCATCTTCCTGTACATCCACTAAAGAGAAGTCAAATGTGTAGTCAAAAAAAACAATTCTACTACTGTTGTTTAATTCAACACTATTTTTAAGTTCATTATGTCCTTGCTCCAAAGGCAAATCAATACAGTTAGAGAGTGTACAACCCACTCCCTGTCCATTAGGAATACAAGTGGTGTTAAATGATAAAGGTGGGGAAACACAAGGTTCTCTCCCTACTACAGTACCTGAAACATTAGTTTTGTCTGCTCGGGCGTTTGAAGATAAAATGTCAGGAACTGCAGACACTATTTTAGTTTCCTGCTGCTGCCCAATGAAGTTTAAAAGCAAAGCAATAAGCTTGCTCACTTCACGTAAAATTTCAAAAAAGAAGTCAGTGAACCAAACGATACCCAGTTGTTGCGGTTTACAAATTTTACGTACACCTCAGGATGAACTTAATGCACTTGTTGATCTTTTGGAACTTGTTTTATCTAATAATTATATTTACCATGATGGACACTATTTTAAGCAAATTAAGGGGGTGGCGATGGGCTCTCCCATAGGTACCCTGTATGCAAATGTCATCATGGCGGTGTGGGAGCATAGATTTTTGTTCCCATCTGAGTTCATGCAATATATACGATTATATAGTCGGTTTCTGGATGATCTATTTCTCCTTTGGAATGGACTCATAGAGTTAGTTGAAGAATTCATTAAATACATAAATTCTACTACTGATTTTTTGGTTTTCACACATGAGTTGGATAGTAACAGTATAGCATATCTGGATGTACTCTTGCAAAAAGATTGGGTGCAAAATAAATTAAAAGCTAATATACATTGTAAAAAAACATATTCTAACAAATTCTTGCATTTTCAAAGTCATCACCCTCAGCATGTAAAAAAGGCTGTATTGAAGGGACAGTTAGTGCAAGCAGCACGTATGGTCTCTGATTATGAGTTCATCAATGAATGTCAGTATATAGTCAGCATGTTTAAAAATAGGGAATATCCAGAGCAATTTGTTCAAACTATATTGCATGAAGTGGTTATTAAGAGGAAAAGTGTTTTTTATAGACCATTATTGGAAGGAGCTGAATTTATTATTTCACACTCTATAGAGCAGCATACTACTGAACAGTTATCAGAAACAATGGAGAATAATAATAGTTCTGGTGGTGACCTACATTGTAACATGGGTAATTTTAATAAGGTAAATTTTAATAAGGCTAATACATCTTTCATCACTACTTACACGCAGGATTCGGAGTTTATAAAGGAGCTAATTACAAAAAATTGCTTTTTTTATAAAAGGGGATGTACCACTGGTAAATCTATTAGGGACACACCCTTCTATTATATATAAAAGAGATAGGAATTTAAAGGATTGGTGTAATGCTTTTTCAAACTCACAGAGAAATTACACAGGCTCAATGAGAATGTAATATGTGTAGGTATTGCTCATACATTATGGAAATCGAGCAGGTATGCATAAATAGTGTTAGTATACAAGTAAAAGGAAGATACAACTGTAATACCTCTGGGGTAGTGTACGCAGCTTTATGCACACAATAGTATGATGGCAGTGGAGCAAAACAGGTAGTCACAGTTGAAATAGGATCTCCAAATATCCAACAGTCAAATATTCAGCAGCCAAATGTCCAGAATAATCACAAAAATAAGGCAAGAACCTTATTTTAAAAACGTTTTAATTCAATGATAAGCGCTTTTGCTGAGTAGCTTCATCAGATCAGTACACAATGCATATTCTCTCCTTCATTTAAATAGCACATTCAAATTTTACAAGCACCAATCAGCTATACTATGTAATTAAGACAATTACTATAGTAAATGGTATTTAAAGCTGTAATAACAAATTCATAGGTTAAATAAATATATCTCAGCATTTCATGAAGCTTTCAACAAATACATACATTTATAAAAAATTCAACAAATGCATACATTTATAAAAAAAATATATATATATCATAAATATATTAAAAATACATATATTTATGTGCCCATAAATATAACCACAATTAAAATACATTATTTCATTTTCCTACGCTTCTTAAGTAAAGGCTTAATCGTAGCACATTCATTTAATCCTTTGCCTTTGTCAGCCCTTAACTTAATAATCCAAATATTCTCCCTATATTCAGTATGATTGCGAATATCTCCTGCACGAATGCTAGGAGAAATCACTTCCAAAACCTTGAATCTAAACCAATGTTCATCATTGGTAGAAATGACATGTTTTGCTAGTGCATTATGTTCAGATTTTTTCTTTATATGATACAGATGCTCCCTTATTCGATCTTTCAACATCCTATTGGTTTTACCAACATAAAAGGATTGACATATTTGGCACTCCGCTATATAGACTATATTCATGGTCTTGCAGTCTGCCACTTGTGACAGGGTATATATCTGACCAGAATTGGGATGTTTAAATATCTGAGATGTATCAATATATCCACAGAAATTACATCCATTACATGATGTTATGTTGCCAATCATTGAGTCTTCACCCTTTTTATAACACAGTAGCCTTTTCAGGTTTTTCTTATTTCTATACAAAAATCTAGGTGTCTCTCCAACAATTCTACTAATTTTTTCATCGACCTGTAGTATAGGCCAGTACCTACTTAATAATTCCTCGATCTCATTATCAGATGTAAAGAATATAGGGAATTTAATAGTATCATTACATGCTGTATCAATTATAGTATCAGGCATGGATTCTGGACCAAAGTAAGGTGCTACAATATCAGTACGAAGCATAGGGATATCTATAAAATTCTTAATTATTTCATTCTCACTATATCCTCTCTCTAAAAATTTACTTTTAAGATCTATGAGCTCTTCCTTAAAATGTTCATCTAATGGATTTAATCTGGACATTCTAATTCCTTGACCTCTAATTATATTTTTAAAAATATATTGTGGATGCATACTAGTTCTAAGTAAATAGGAATTACAGTAGCAATTCTTACGGTATAAGCCTGTATTAATCAAACCACTAGGCAGCTTCTCTATATATAGATCAAGATAGTTTATTTTTCGTGGGGAGTATTCCATGGTAAAACTCAAATAACTAGTCAGGTCATTCATTCTATTAACGAATTCCCTAAGGTCATTTTCATTCCCTTCCCATAACAGGAAAAGGTAGTCAACAAAACAACGATAGAATATTACATGTCTATCATATCCTTCCATGGGAAAAAGATTACTCTCTTCCCACTGTGCCAAAAACATATTAGCATAGCTATTGGCACAGGGGGTACCCATAGCTACACCGTCTTGTTGTATATAGAAGTTGTCATTAAACACAAATATATTATTCTCAAGTACCAGTTCTAAAAGACATGTAATCAAGTCAATCTGTTTATCAGTATACTTACTATGCTGTTTCAGGTACATTATTATATATTCAACTCCTATGCCATTGGGTATAACCGTGAATAGAGACTGTACGTCCAACGTGACCAATAATATATTCTTAGTATTAATATTACTCTTTAGTGTATTATATAAGTCCATTAAGAACTGTTTGGTGTCCTTAAGGACATAAGAATTCTCATTAATTACTGGTCTAAGATATTTTTCCTATATATATAGAGAATGGTTCTGTTAACCAACCCCCACCTGAGACAATAGGTCTCATGGGGGGGGTTCTTATATCTTTGTGGATCTTGGGTAACCCATGTATAATAGGTATCAATGGGTCTTTCACGGCAAAATAATCATACAGTTCCTTAGAAATAACATTTCCTTTATATATATCACATATAATCAACGTAATATGAGAAATAATCTCATATACTTCATCCCTATTTATTTTTCTATAAAAACTATCTTTTAATAAATTCTCCATAGCTCCATCATACCAAGTGGTATCCATCACAACTATTCTACCACCTTTATCAGCAGGCCTGACTGTCACGGAACTATCATTCCGAAGTCTATTCAAAAACTCTCTTTCTTTATAGGTTAAGTTAGTTGTTCTTCTTTTCTTTGTGGCATTATTATTAATTGTCCCATAATATTCAAATATCTGGTCTTCTGTAGTTTTATAATAGGCCTCAACTAGTGGATGGTTCGAAGGGACAAAATTACTAAAATTCCTCAGACCATGTTCATTATCAATAATATTGGAGGTCATAGGCCTACACTCATTTCCATATATTAATTTCAGCATGATATTCCGACAGAATATTTTTAAATCCAAGATAGTATCAGTTATATAACTCTTAGTTGTCGGTATAAAACTCAACCCTTTTTCAAAAAGCTTGACACTCTTCTTTTGTAAAATCTCTAGAAGAGATATTAAACATTAGTGTATTGTCCTTTTGTCCCACATTTTCTTCAATGTCTGATTCACAGGTAACTCGCCTGAGTGTTTCCGTTTCTGATGGCCACGACTCATGGAACGAGTCCTGCGTATTCCTCTGTCTGGTCTGACTGCCAGAGGAAAAGAAATATTCTCATTGAGACTATTAATAGATGTTTGATTAATAACAGTTTTGGGTCTAACAACTTGTTCTATTTCAGTTGTTTGTAATGGTAATTTAGATACTATAACCTCAGGGTATAAACTCCCATTCACATGCATCACATTATCTTTTGTCTTTACAGTTGTCTGTGTCTTATTATTAGTTGCATTATTAGAATGGTCCACATCCTCAGCAGCAGTTGTACTATCCACATTATGTAATTCACGTTGTATCTCAGAATGTAAGACAACGTTAGCATCAAAAACATCATCAGTTAATGCACTCATCGTATTATCAACAGAATCAGCAATAACGTTGACATTATTCTTATTAGTCTCATTCAAATGCAGAGTATTGGTATTATTCCCTCTATTCACATTATTATTAATTCTACTAGTATTATACTCATTTCTAGGCCATGTGAAGATGTGACCTAATTTAAAGTCATTATAATCTCTTATTATCTTATTTCTCTTCTGATGTGATAGTCTACGCTCGAAGGCTGAGATGCCGTCGAGCATACTTTCAAACATAGGATTCACAATAGTAGCTGGAAAAGTCTCAAAAATATCACGCTCTTTATTTTTTATGCTCATAGTCAATTTATCCTCTTCCGGTGTAAAAAATTCAATTAGGAGAGAGAGATAACTTCTGCTTACCTCTAAATTAATTTTCTGCCATCGTGTAAGCAGTTCAGGGTAGTACGCGCCTTGCGTTGGCATATTGAATACCCTTAAGCCTCTAGGTATAATCCTATGGTCGAGGCAATACTGGAAGTGTAAGCATTGTAGACGCTTAAGTTTCAAAAAGTCTTTCTCTAAGTCGTTCATAGCATGTTGCAGGCGTTCAAGATCATCAGTCGCGTCGTTGACGTCATCCGATAAGGCATTCGCCTCGATCTGCCAAGATACGTTCTTTGAGCAAGTTAGGCATTTAAGGAACCTCTTCCTCACTGCAGTATCACATGTCACTTCCTTCCGTGGATTATAGTCAAGCTCTATAGATATGTTATCCTGCATAGTCCTGTTCCAAATGGTATAGGCAACAAAAACGAATAAAAATAAAATGCAGATGAGATGTGTTACCAACCAAATGGATAAATGCTCCGTTGCTGAAACAGGTAAAAAGTCAAAGTAGTATGATGGCAGTGGAGCAAAACAGGTAGTCACAGTTGAAATAGGATCTCCAAATATCCAACAGTCAAATATTCAGCAGCCAAATGTCCAGAATAATCACAAAAATAAGGCAAGAACCTTATTTTAAAAACGTTTTAATTCAATGATAAGCGCTTTTGCTGAGTAGCTTCATCAGATCAGTACACAATGCATATTCTCTCCTTCATTTAAATAGCACATTCAAATTTTACAAGCACCAATCAGCTATACTATGTAATTAAGACAATTACTATAGTAAATGGTATTTAAAGCTATAATAACAAATTAATAGGTTAAATAAATATATCTCAGCATTTCATGAAGCTTTCAACAAATACATACATTTATAAAAAATTCAACAAATGCATACATGCATGCGAATATCTCCTAAAACCAATAGGATGTTGAAAGATCGAATAAGGGAACATCTGTATCATATAAAGAAAAAATCTGAACATAATGCACTAGCAAAACATGTCATTTCTACCAATGATGAACATTGGTTTAGATTCAAGGTTTTGGAAGTGATTTCTCCTAGCATTCGTGCAGGAGATATTCGCAATCATACTGAATATAGGGAGAATATTTGGATTATTAAGTTAAGGGCTGACAAAGGCAAAGGATTAAATGAACGTGCTACGATTAAGCCTTTACTTAAGAAGCGTAGGAAAATGAAATAATGTATTTTAAATTTGGTTATATTTATGGGCACATAAATATATGTATTTTTAATATATTTATGATATATATATATATATATATATATATATATATATTTTATAAATGTATGCATTTGTTGAATTTTTTATAAATGTATGTATTTGTTGAAAGCTTCATGAAATGCTGAGATATATTTATTTAACCTATTAATTTGTTATTATAGCTTTAAATACCATTTACTATAATAATTGTCTTAATTACATAGTATAGCTGATTTGTGCTTGTAAAATTTGAATGTGCTATTTAAATGAAGGAGAGAATATGCATTGTGTACTGATCTGATGAAGCTACTCAGCAAAAGCGCTTATCATTGAATTAAAACGTTTTTAAAATAAGGTTCTTGCCTTATTTTTGTGATTATTCTGGACATTTGGCTGCTGAATATTTGACTGTTGGATATTTGGAGATCCTATTTCAACTGTGACTACCTGTTTTGCTCCACTGCCATCATACTACTTTGACTTTTTACCTGTTTCAGCAATGGAGCATTTATCCATTTGGTTGGTAACACATCTCATCTGCATTTTATGCACACAATGTTCAGCCTATTACATAGGTAAGACTGAACGAAAATTAAAGCAGCGTATTTATGAGCATCTCTATGACATTAGTAGGCATTCAAAAAATAATGCATTATACAGGCACATAGAGCAATATTCAACACATAAATTCAAGTTTTTAGTATTGGAATAAGTTATTCTTTCACCTAGAATAGGTCCTTGGAATATCATATTAGTGTCAAAGGAATACTGGTGGCAAGTATTTTTAAATGCCACAGTATTCCCAGGATTAAATGATTCTATTTCTATCACTAGCATTTTAAAATTAAGAGCCCTTAATAGGTAAATACAGGTGCATTTCCCATATGTTGTTAAACAACATTTTTAATATATATTTTTAATGTGTTTTTATAGCAAAATTACACATCATTTATTACATATTTATGAAGGTATTTTTATTCATTATAGGTTTCAAAATGTATGCATATATCATATGTATTTTTAAAATAAATATTTAAAATATGTATTTTTAAATATACATATATTATTTATTCTGGATATTACTATATTTATATTTACATTATGTAAGGGTAGGAATACCAAATAAATTCATTATATTAGTTCATGTTGTGTATTGATATCATAGTTATATATATATTTTTTTTATGTAAAAAGGAAGCATTTGTGTTTATATATACTACATCAGTATTTGATTCAATAAGTATTTGAATAATGAATTGGTTTATTGGATAATTGGTTGTATTGGTAGCATTATAAAATTGGTACAAGCAGCATTTTGAATTTGTCTGATGAAGGCTGGAGTAATACAGCCGAAAGTGCTTACCATTTTTTCTTGTTAAAATAAACAGTGGAACTTACGGTCAGTTGTCCGCTTTTGCTTTTGTGCTACTGGACTATTTTTTATATAGTTCGTGTTTAATTCCAAACGGATGGCCGGGTCTACCACAAAACCAGTGGGCAGAGGCCCAGAAACAAGTCATGTCCTTCATGGATATGGGGGCTATTCAGCCTGGTAACAGAAAAGGAAAAAGGACAAGGTTTTTATTCAAGACTTTTCCTTCTACCCAGAAAAGACAATTCATGGCGTCCAGTACTGGACTTACCGATTCTGAACACGTTCCTGGACATTCCAAAATTCAAAATGCTGACTTTACAACAGCTACTGCCTATGCTAGGCAAGAATACTTGGTTAGTAACTCTAGACTTAAGAGGCATACCTGCATATCCCAATAAGGGAATCATGCAGAAGATACCTCCACTTCAAAGCAGGTTTTTTGCATTACCAATTCTCTGCACTGCCCTTTGGCTTATCTACTGCGCCCAGGGACTTTACAATGTGCCTGGCACCAGTAATTGCATTCTGCAGACAAAGAAACATTCAAATGTATCCTTATCTGGACGATTATCTCATTCAAGCAGAGGACAAGGACACTCTTCTTCAACATCTGGCATTTGTAAAAAGGCTTCTAGCATGCCTAGGGTGCACCATAAACAAAAAGAAATCACCACTGATACCCTCTCAAATAATTACATTCCTGGGTGCAAGCTTGAATACAACTGCCCAGATGGCTTACCTCACGCCAGACAAGCAAAGGCAACTGACAACATACTTCAAACAAATGGCAACAAAAACCCAGTTATCTGTAAGACAAATTCTGCAGGCTTTGGGGTTCATGGCATCCTGCATTCTACTAATTCCATATACGAGACTGTATATGAGGAAACTTCAATGGTACCTGAAAAGTTTATGGAGTCAACATTGTCACAGCCTGGAAACAGTGATTCCTCTCATTCCCTGCCTACAACAGGAGTTTCTTTGGTGGGCAGAGATATGTCACCAAAACAAGGAAATGTCATTCACTCTACCCCCTGCCACCCAAACCTTAACTACAGACGCATCAGACTATGCTTGGGGGGCCCACCTGGCAGGGAGATGCATTCAGGGCAAATGGAGCCCAAACCAAATGCATGTGCATATCAACAAGAAAGAAATGCTAGCTGTTCAGAATGCTCTGACAGCCTTCAAGGACTTACTTCATCCAGGACAACTATTGATAAAGAGGACAACACCTTAATTATGTGGTACATAAACAAGCAGGGGGGGTACACATTCCTACCCACTTTGCAGACTAGCCATGACCTTGTGGAACACAGCCTTGACTTACCAAATACATCTCCAAGCTCAATTCCTGCCAGGAAAGCAAAATACTCTGGCAGACTACTTAAGCAGAAATCTTATGGACCCACACAAATGGAAACTGGATCCACAAATCTTCAGCATGTTAACACAGAAATGGGGGAGCCCAGACATAGATCTGTTTGCCTCTCCCCAAAATTATCAGTTGGACAAATTCTGCACAAGAACTCATAAAAAAAAAGCATGGAAAGTAGATGATGTATCCTTCAGCTGAAAAAAACTATCAGTCTGCACCTTTCCCCCTCTGCCTCTACTCTCCAAGGTCTTACTAAAAGACAAAAAAAAAAAATGATCCTAATTGCTCCGGACTGGCCTCGCCAGCACTGGTACCCGCTTCTAAAGAACATGTCACTCCTTCCTCCATGTTACTTGCCTCAAATACCTCATCTACTGTCTCAGCAGTACTGTCAAATTCTGCCCACTCTGCTCCAAACTCTGAATCTTGCAGCATGGCTAATTAATTATTCAAATCACACCTCTCAGTAAATCTGTGATGGATGTAATTTTGGAAGCCAGAAGGCCTAGTACTAGAAAATCTTATGCTGATAAATGGAAGATATTTTGTGCTTGGAACCAAGCACAAGGATTAGACACAGCAAAGCCCAATATTCCTCAGATTTTACAATACTTAACTGAGATGCTTGACAAGGGCCTATCTTTTTCTTGAATAAAAATCCATGCCTCTGCCATCTTGGCTCATTACAACACAGAGCCTCCCCTCTTTTCTCATCCACTGCTTAAACAGTATCTTAGAGGGGCCAAAAAATTAAGGCCTCCCAGGAGAGCACCAACTCTTGCATCGGACCTCAATTTTGTGCTGGAAAAACTCACCCTGCCTCCTTTTGAACCAGCAGCTACTGCAGATATAAAATTCCTGTCTTATAACAGCTTTTCTTTTGGCAGTTACTTCAGCAAGAAGGGTTTCAGAACTACAGGCACTCATGGCTGTGGAGCCTTTCATTATATTTTACCTGGACAGGATGGCCCTCAGGACCAATCCTTCTTTTATGCCTAAGGTGGTATCCAGTGTGGCTCTTAACCAGACCATTCACCTGCCAACATTTTACCCAAATCCGCAGAACAAATGGGAGCGGATTCTGCATTCATTGGATGTACACAGACAACTAAGATTCTACTGAAATAGGACCAAATCTCTAAGAAAGTCTGAGCAACTACTGGTAGAATTTGCTGCTGGATCAGAGAGGAAGGCTATATCAAAGCAGACTGTTTCTGAATGGATAACCCACTGCATTTGTTTCTGCTATTTGCACCATGGTAAACCTGTGCCCAAGGGGATCAGATCACATTCCACCAGGGCTGCCTCTACTTCAGCAGCTTTTCTCAGAGGGGTCCCAACCAAAGACATTCTAGAAGCTGCTACTTGGAGCTCTGTTCATACCTTCACAAAGCATTATCATTTACCTCTCTTCTCCAAATCCAGGGCAGGCTTTGCCACTGCAGTCCTACAGGGCCTTATAGCCGCTCCTAATGCTGTTTAGTTCCATCCTCCCATCCATAGCTTTGGGATTCTACCCAAATGTAATGACTGCAGCAGTGAAATACGAAGAACATAGTACAGTTGTGTACACTTATCATAAATGTAGATGTTCGAGTGTATTCACTGTTGCAGTTCGGGTTACCCACCCACCATCCTCCATTCTATACCTTTTCTTTCCTTCACTATACTCAAAAGCCTTTGTGGTGTATTTGCTTTTACTTGAAGGTAAAGTTTACATTTCTAAAAGTGCATTTATATATTTACGGTTTATTTATATATATATTTTTGCTCCCTGTTTGGGGGGCACCTGACATCTGGGGCAAGAAAAACTGAATAAAATGGCGTCAGCTGCATGTTTTGTACCCCTGACGACCCGACATCATGGAAGAGGAGACAGCAACCGACGCAGGACCCAAGACTTTGTTATTCGGGCCGACTGAGGGCAACCTGCCAGCAAATTACCCAAATGTAATGACTGCAACAGTGAATACACTCGAACATCTACATTTATGGTAAGTGTACATAACTGTACTATCTCAACATTTTCAGTAATCTGTGCTTCCCTTTGGCTTATCTACTGCTCCCAGAGTTTTCACAAAATGTCTGGCTCTGGCCATTGCCTTTTGCAGACAATGAAATATTCAAATTTACCAATACTTAGATGACTGCCTTACTCAGGCAGATAGCCAGGAAAAGCTGCTCAAGCACCTGGCCTTTGTAAAGACCCTACTAACCTCCCTAGGGTACACAATCAACAAAAAGAAATCCAGACAGGTGCCAACCCAAAGGATAATCTTCCTGGGAGCAAGTCTGGGCACAGCATCCCAGATGGCATACCTCACACCAGAGAAACACATTTTCCTGACTGCCTACTTCTCTCAACTAGCCACCAGGCCCCAGCTGTCTGCAAAAAAGATCCTGCAAGCTTTGGGGTTCATGGCATCTTGCATACTACTCATTCCATATGCCAGACTGCATATGAGGAAACTTCAGTGGTACCTATAGATCATTTGGTGTCAACACTCTCAAGACCTGGAAACTCTTCTACCTATAATTCCTTGCCTGAGAAATAATTTCCTTTGGTGGACAACAGCATGCTCCCACAACAAGGGACTGCCCCCCCCCCCTGCTGCCCATACCCTCACCACAGATGCATCAGACTACACGTGGGGTGCACACCTCGACGGCAGGTGCATTCAGGGCTAATGGAGCCCAAAGCAAATCGCTCTGCACATCCATCTAAAAGAGGTGATGGCTGTGCAGCACACCTTGATAGCTTTCAAACCCCTTTTCCCTCCAGGGGTTCTCCTGATCAAAACAGACAACACCACTGTGATGTGGTACATCAACAAGCAGGGAGGGACTCATTCCTACCCTCTATGCAGGCTGGCCATGACTCTTTGGCTCACAGCCTCTTCCATGCAACTACACCTGTTAGCACAATTCCTACCAGGCTCTCTCAACTCTCTGGCAGACCAGTTAAGCAGAAATTTTCTGGATGCATATGGGTGGCAACTCAACAGAAGTACCTTCACCCTAATAACTCAGAAATGGGGAACCTCGAAGGTCGACCTCTTTGCTTCCCACACCAACCATCAGCTCAGCAAGTTTTGTACCAGGGAGCATGGCGTGGAAAGTGGATGCCCAGTCCTTCCACTGGGTCAGTCTATTGGTCTATGCCTTTCCTCCCCTACCTGTCATCTTCAGGGTACTGCTCAAAATAAGGGAGGAAAAACCAAGGACCATCCTTATAGCTCCACACTGGCCCTGACAACACTGGTACCCCTTGCTGCGCAGCCTGTTCCCGTTGCCTCCATGGCATCTTCCTCAGATTCCAAACCTTCTGACCCAGAGGGATGAGGAATTCATGTATCCTCAATTGCAGGCACTTAATTTGGCAGCTTGGCTTATTCCCTAACCCCGAACCAATCTGCCATCATCAGTAAACAGGTTCTGGATGTTATCCATGAGTCCAGACGTCCTAGCACCAGAAAGTCTTATGCAGATAAATGGAAAAGGTTCTGCACCTGGATCCAGGCTAAGGGAGCCATTATGCACAGCCCTCCATCCCTGGCCTGTCTTTCTTTTCTATAAAAATTCATGCCTCTGCTATTTCTGCTCATTTTCCCACTGAGCAGCCCCTTTTCTCACACCCTTTGATCAAACAGTTCCTCAGAGGGGCTAGCAACTTGAGGCCCCCCAAAAGGGCACCAACACTGGCTTGGGACCTTAACTTTTTCTTGGAAAAGCTCACCCTGCCCCCTTTTGAACCTGCTTCTTCTGCAGAGTTAAAATTTCTCTCCTGGAAGACAGCATTCCTTCTGGCCATCACTTCAGCCAAAAGAGTCTCTGAGCTACAAGCACTCATGGTTGTGGAAGCCTTCATCATCTTCCATGCAGACAGGGTATCCCTCAGAACTCTCTCATCCTTCATGCCCAAGGTGGTGTCCAGTGTGGCTCTCATCCAATCCATTTATTTTCCCACCTTCTTTCTTAATCCCCAGAACAAGGGGGAAAGGATTCTTCACTCTCTAGATGTGCACAGACAGCTCAGATTCTATCTGGACAAGGAATAAATCCTTCAGAAAGTCTGATCAATTGCTGGTTAGCTTTGCTTCAGGGGTAGAAGGCAAAGCCATCTCTAAGCAAACCATCTCCAAATGGATAGCACACCACATCCACTTCTACTACAAACAGCATGAAAAGCCTCCCCCCAAGGGGGTCAGGATGCACTCCACCAGAGCAGCCTCCACCTCTGCAGCTTTCCTCAGAGGAGTCCCCACCAGGAACTCTTGGAGGCTGCCACCTGGACATCTGTTCACACTTTTACCAAGCATTACCGCCTGCCTCTCTTCTCCAAATACAGTGTAGGGTTTGCCTCTGCAGTCTTGCAGGGCATCCTAGCCAGCTCCTAGTTTCCTTGACTGCCTCCACCCATTTCCTCAGCTTTGGGATTCTACCCAAATGTGATGACTGCAACAGTGAAACACGAAGAACTTAGTATAGTTGTGTAGACTTACTATAAATGTAGATATTTTAGTGTATTCACTGTTGCAGTCCTGGTTTCCCTCCCTCCATCCTCCTTTATTCTCTTTTTCCTTTTATTACCATTCTTCCTTGCCATTCACTTTTCCTTACAAGGCACATATTGGTATTTATTTTTTACTGGTGGGGTTATTCCACCAGAACTTGGCCTCCTACTTCGGGGGCTCCTGACAGGTTAGGGCAAGGAAAACTGATGTAGTGGCATCGGCTGCCTTACTTTATACTACTGACGACCTGACATCAGTCCTCAAGCGACAGCAACCGACGCAGAAATACTAAGTCTCTGGTATTTGGGCCGGCCGAGGGCTACCCTGGCAGGGATAACCCAAATGTGATGACTGCAGCATTGAATACACTCAAACATCTACATTTATGGTAAGTGTACACAACTGTACTTTCTCCTTCCTCCTCTAGCAAGCATGAAAAATCCAAGAGGAGCAGCCATTCAGTTCTGACAGTTTTTTTGAAACCACTGGTAAAAATTTCTAATGTTTCCACAGTTCCCATAGTTTCCTGTGAACCTCTGGGATAAGTGATTACATTTCGGTGCCGGTCTCTGCACCTACTACATTGGCACAGATTACTGTTTTGGACTCTCCCTCTTTGGTACCATCTAAACCCTCGGTACCTTCTTCCTTGGAACCGAAGGAGTTTTCTTTCAAGGACAGGCCATGAACGAGGAGTTCACCTTCTGTGGACCCCATTTCTAGATCACCCTCCAAGTCCTTTTTTGGAAAGACATTTCCCCAGATTTCCTTCAGTTTGTTCCGTCCGATTGACCAAGAGCTTAATCGTATCTGATAAAAGGAGATTGGTGGATCACCTCTTGGCTGCGAGGGGATTACTTTCTTCTACAGTTCCTAGCATTCACAGCTCTGGAATCTTGCCAATTTCCACCCTGCTTTTGGTTCTCCTTTGACTCCAGCTGAGCTTCCGGAGTTCTCTGTACCAACTGTTCCAGCTTTGAATGTTTCAGTGTCGGTCAGAGCTTCTTCTCCGGCACTTATAGCTGCCTTGAGTTCTTCGGGTTTGTTGTATCTGGAGACCTCTCGGGGTCAAAGCTTTGCTGTCAGTTCCGCAGGGCAGGGTTCCACTCTGGCTTTTTCAGAGCCATCCATGCCCCTTGGTGCTTCGGCACATCCAAGCTCAGCCCTGGCTTCGGAGGTGGCATCTTCTGTGCATGGTGGGACTACAGTTCCAATGGAGTATATTTCATTTCTGGGCTTCCATCTCTGTATGCAGGAGGACCTACCTTCCAGGCCATGAAGGGGGCCTTGTCCATTGTGGGCAAACAGTCTATGCCTTCCTTGTCGGACCAAACGTCTTGTCCTTTCCCTCATCTTGAGCTTCCCCCATCTCTTTCCTGGGACAGCAGGCACATAAGACTCAGGATCTAACCACAGTGGTTGTGTCCTCCTCAGATACCTTTCCAGACTATCCCACCAAAGAGGTACCTTTGAAGAGAAAGTGCAAGAGGAAGCACTTAGACTCCCTGAAAAGTCTTTCACTGAAGATACCAATTTCAATTAAGGGGAAGGTTCCCCTACGTCACCCTCTGAAGATGTTTCCTTTGGGGACATCCTAGAGATTCTAAAACAGTGGTGGCTGGACTTTCCTCCAGCCTTCTTTAGAGTAATTGGTATACAGAGAGGCTTTTCGTGCCCATCCCTCTACCTCTTGGACCTCTCCACCCGCTGACGATCTCAATAAATTGATTGCTCAGTGGGCCTGGAAGTTGCCTGACACTATTGAGCCAATTTCTAAGAGACCAGACTGTAATCTTTCAGCCCCTCAGGATCATCAACACTGAGCCAAGGGAATTGCAGTTGACACCATGGTAGTAGTGGCAGCCCCCAAGAAGGAACTTGCTTATGAAAGTCCTACTATCCATCCCCTAATAAGAGTCTAGGACAATGGATAGATTTGGAGAAGTGCATATACACTTCATCGACCTTCGCTCTCAGATCCTTGAATTACATGGCACATTATATGAAACTTCAAAGAGATCTGATAAAAGAGCTATCAGATACTCTGACAGCAGCAGTAGCTGAAGGAGTTTGAGACGGTGTGTTCTCAGCTTGCCACCCTAGAATCCATTTCCAACTCGTCCATAAGGCTAATTTTGCATGATGTCAAAGGGACGACAAGAGTAGCGGTTTCAGGTTTAGCCATTAGCAGACATGCCTGGATGCACTTATGTGATTTCATGAAGCCATTTAAGTTTTCTTTTGTCAGTGCTCCATTTGACAGAACATCTCTGTTTCGGCACAATGTTAAGATACACTGGCAAGATATGAGAAAGATGGAAAGACTTTTTCTGCTATGGGAATACACTTTTCCACTCTTCAGTGACCTTACTCCAGGAACCAGAGAAGTGGGAGGCTATGGTTAAAGAAGTCCCAAGGGCCTTTCCTGGACTTGCATGGCAACGAGTTTAACCGGGCAGAGGGGGGAGTAATGGAAGACTCCATGCAAGAGGCAGAAGTGACCTGCAAATCAGGGTTTCAGGGATTCTTTCCCTGGGAACTCCTATCAGCATTCCTGAAAGGAGGCCCGATTGCTGTCCTTTAGAGGCAGTCGGGTGCGATTATCACTGCACCAGTCTGCCTGGCTAAGGATAACAGACAGTTGGGTGCAGAGGATTATAACCAGAGGTTACAATATCTCTTTTTCAGAACATACAAAGAGATTGAAAAGGATCCCAGACGTTCCACCAAGTCACAGGGATGCAGTAGTCTTAGAAATTCAAAACCTGCTGACAAAAGAGTCATCCAAGTAGTCCCAGCAGACCAGATAGGATCTGGAATTTACTCTAGATTCTTTTTAGTACCAAAGAAGACAGGAGACTGGAGACCAATCCTGGATCCCAGTCAGCTGAACAAATCAGTTCAACAAACCAAATTTCGGATGGTCACGGCTCAGTCTATACTTCCGTTCTTGGAAAAAGATGATTGGATGTGCTCAGTAGATCTTCAGGATGCGTATTACCATACAAAAATGGACAAGTGATCCATGAGATTTCCATGCTTCCGGCTGGGAGCCAGTCATTATCAATTCAGGGCACTGCCCTTTGGTCTCACTACAGCTCCCAGAGTGTTCACCAAATGCATGGTAGCAGCTCAACTCAGACTGCTAGGATTACTGGTGTTTCCATATCTAGATGACTGGCTCCTTACCGCTCTCACCAGGCATCTACTCTTAGAGGCACAAGACTATATTCTTTGCCTTTGTTCCATCCTGGGTATCACTATAAATTATGAAAAATCTCATTTAGAACCATCTCAACAGTTGGAGTTCATTAGAGCGGTGCCTGACACAATCACCGGCATTGCATCTCTTCCCATAGAAAGACTTAAAAGGATAAGTTTGCAAGTCAGCCAGATCATTTGCAGCATGAAGGTAACAGCAAGACTCCGCCTTCAAACTGTAGGATCAATAGCAGCCTCTGTCACTCTAGTTCCCTCTTGTGAGAGATCACATGCGAATTCTTCCATGGCTCCTGGCATCTCAGTGGTCCTTCCTGAGTTAACCGATGTCCCATTTGGTTACGAACACCAATCTTTGCAAGGAAGATCTGATTTGGTGGCTCCATGCCAACAAAATTTTGTTGGGTCGTCCCTTTGTACCCTATCAACCCCAAGCCATAGTAACCATGGACATGTCCCAGAGGGGGGTGGTTGGGCATTATCTAGGAAAGACAGTACAAAGCACTTGGTCCCAACTGGAGGCCAGTTTGCATATCAATTGTCACTCATCTTGTTTTACAGTTTTTAGACAAACAGGCAGGGTAGTTCGTTTGTATGCTTTATTAAACAGGAACACAAGGATGGATAGTAGCAGTACAAAATATAAACAAAATGATTAACTGACAGACTATGCATGCTTACATCGCAACAGCTTACTACAAAATGGCAGTCAGGCTCAGTATTTATACACATGTTCAAGCCCCTGGAAAGCTTCTTAAAGGTATACATACATATTGATCTACATCCTCCCTATTTAATGAATTGCCCGCAATTAAGTGACATTTGAAAAATGTATGGAATTGTACAGACAATAAGAAATAGAGACAACACTTATGTCCAAGTTGCTGTGTATGTAGAACATGGTCTAGAAATACAACCTGATCTAGGGATATAGCAATCGGAACTGGGTTTAGCAAGAGGGGCAGTCATTGGTGAACAAACAGATTCTGGAGTTTCCGGATTCTTCTCAGGATCAGGAATATTTACTGGAATGTTTTCTGGAACTGGAACACTGGACAACTCATTCTGAGATGGAGTCTTTCTTGCAGGAATGATACTGTAATACAGACTCAGACACCGAGATCGAATGTTTCCGATTCTGCCTAAATTTTGGTCCTTGCTATTCCACAATGTACGATCTTGGCTCTGGACTTACACTTTTCACAACTCCAATCTGATACGATCAAAACCTTTTGACATCTGCATCCTCACTCTCTCCTCTTCTCGTATTGGATTGAGCAGTTTTCTGGCCTTATCATAATAGGACTTCTGGGATAAGTGCTTGTTCAACAGATGGGCTTTCACTGATCTGTTGTTCTTGACACATGGAACCAATAATATGATACTGATTGGTAATGTGGTTCTGGTTTGCCTCGACACAAGTCACTGTGCAGGTGAACCAAGATGTCTATCACGAGGAACATTTCTGAGATTCAAGAAAACATTGCTGTTGTTTCATTTTCACTTATCTAGTAATTGTTTTGCACTTTGAACTGCATGTTCTGCCAAGACATTTGACTGTGGATACTCAGGGCTACTTGTAACATGAGTCAAGTCCACTCTTCAGCAAATCTTTTGAACTGTTGTTTTGTAAACTGTGCACCATTATCAGAAATAACTTTGTGCAGACTCGACCACGGTAGTCTAGGAATCTGGTTTACCTGAAGTGGTTCTTTCTGTTGATGTGACTCAGTACTGTTACATACAGAACAAGATGAAAGTGCTCTTTCAATGTCCTGTAACATAGAATGCCAAAATACTAATCCTCTCATCCCATCCTTCCTCTGCTCCTGGTTGGCCACGATAGAAAACGGTAATATACTCTTTTTTTCAAGGACTTTGGAAGAATAACTTTAGGACCTTTCATGATGATACCATTGTCTCACAAGTTCTCATCTCTAAATGGAAAATAAGGTTGCAGGTCAACTAGTAAGCAAGATTGTTTTGACGGCTATCCTCGGCTGATAAAGTGGTTGAGCTTCTGAAGGACTGGATCTGAGGCTGCATGACTTAAGCTTATCAAGACGTGTGAAAGAAAAGTTTCTCACTACTGTATCTTCAAATTCAATTTCTCATTTTCGTACTATTCAGTGGTATTTCTGGGTGACTTGGATAAAGTATCAGCAAGATAAAGAAGTTTGCCTTTTGTGTAGACAATAAAAGTAAAAAGTTGTTCATGGAATCCAACAAATCAAAACCAATACCAGCAAACGGTGTTGCAGCAAATAATTCCAGGAAGGGCTGGATTCATGCACAAAACAGTACTCTTATTTAAACCACAAACGACATAGGTTAAGCGCTTTCATCCATGTAAAAAGACTTCATCAGAACATAATACATAAAATCTCACTCCCTTATATATTTAAAAAGCCCGCCTTTTACACTGATTATTCAATTAGCAACTTGAATGACATTAACTAATTAAAAACCTTTCATTCATGTCAGGCTTGATGCATAGGAAAACCAGTTTAAAATATCTATGACTGTATAAAAAATCTATGATTATATAAAAAAATTCAACATAAATATCACATTTTGACTCGTATATATGTGTCTTGAAACAATAGATTGAATATATGAAAAACTAATACAGTAATTAAACATACATCCTTTGCTTTGCAGAATTATATGCATTTATAAAAATTCTGTCATGACTATGTCAAGACTATATAGTATCAAAATGTTCATATCTTATATATATTAAAACATGAAAAATTACAAGTCTGATGTAGTTTGTATTATGAAAAACTGTTTATATTAAGAGACTAAAGGTACTGCACTCATACAAACAATACGAACATGTATAAAAAATATAAAAACAAATGAACAATATTGATAACAATATGTAATATCTGATAGAACAGAATATATACATATATTGTCTTATACTCTAAGAGTTTGGTAGGAATCACTTCAAGTCCAGGGGATATAGCTGCATTGAGTCTTATCTGCCACTTGATTTCCTTTTCACTCACTACTGCCTTGATGTTTCCCCCTCTAGGGTTAGGTGGAACCACTTTCAAGATGGCAAATTTAAAGCCAGTGCAATCTAAGCTATTTATCAAATGACGAGACAGAGCATTATTAGTATCATATTTTCTGATACAATACATATGATCATAAATTCTGTTTTTCAAACAGCGGTTGGTCTTCCCTACATAGTAATTCAAACGTGTCACATATTGCTAGGTAAATTAAATGCTGGGTCTGACAATTTCCATGACAAAATCTCACCTTGCTTCTGATGTTATTACTCAAGGTGATAGTTGGTTCTTCAAATATGTATCTACAGTAGTTACAGTGCCCACATTTCTTAGTACCCACTTTATGTATCTTCCCTTTCCTCTGGTAACTGGATTTAACTTCAATTATTCTCTTAAGATTATTCCCCGTTTTAAATACGAATTGGGGTCTATGAGGTATTTTATCCTTTATAGTAACATCACTTGTCAATATATTCCAATTGGACATAATAATGTCCTTAACTTCCTTCGTATGCTTGCCATATTTTAATATGCAAGTTTTGGTATAATTGTCATTCCTAGCACCATTATTGATGTTGATATTATTATTTCCATCATTAGTATTATGAAGTCCAATACCCAAGAGAGGCGGGTACTTCCTACCCTATTTATGAGATACATATGAAATTACATCTTTGATCATACCAGAAGGTTATCCCTTGCCCATAAATAAACTACCAATGTATGATAATTCTTTCAACATACATTCCTCAACTGATGTCATTCTGGCAGCTCTAATTTTGTGTAGACAAGACTGAAATTATACTTTTGCAGTTTGATACATTGCAGTCTTACAGGATATGTAAACATAGGCTTTTCTCAAAATAGTGAGTAGAGGTTGGTGATCAGTTTCGATTTGAATAGGTTAGCCGTAAGTATAATCATGGAACTTCAAACATGCAAACATAATTGCCAAGAGCTCTTTCTCTATCTGCGTATATTGCATCTCGGTTTGGGATAGAGTTCTGGATGCATAGGCTACTGGTCTACCCTCTTGAAGAATGACTGCACCAAGACCAAATTTCAAAATATCACAAGAAAGAGTAACTGGTTTGTGAACATCACAGTATCTGAGAGCTGGTGGACTGGCCATTCTCTGTTTCAGGACATCATATGCTCTCTGGTGTTGCTCTAACCATGACCAAGATACATCTTTGCATGTCAGCTCTCTGAGCGGTGCTGAAAGTTAGCTCAAGTCTAGAATGAACTTGCCTAGGTAGTTAACTATGCCAAGAAAATGTTATAGGGCTTGAACATTTTCTGGAGCTGGCATCTCAAGAATTACTGTTTGCTTGGAAGAATCTGGTCGTAAGCCTGAACTGGTAGATAAATGGCCAACATAAGTAACTTCTCGTAGCCTGAATTTGCACTTCTGAGGATTCAGCTTAAGATTCACTTTATGTGCTCTTTACAGAACTTTCTTGAGGTTTATGTCATACTCAGCTTCACCATTACCTCCTACTAGAATATCATCTACTATAATAGCAAATGGATACCCAGAAAAAATTTGCTCCATTGCACACTGGAAGACTTCACTGGCAGAATTGATCACGAATGGCAGTCTCAAAAATCTGTACCTGCCGAAAGGAGTGCTGAAAGTGGTTAACAATGAATATGTTCAGTCAAGCAAAATGTGCCAAAATTAACTCTGCATCTAAGACAGAAAAAACAGTGGCATTTGGCATAAGAGCAGCAACTTCTTTGACGGTACGCATTGAATGGTGAGGTATTTTCAGTGCTTAGCTCAAATCTTGTGGATCAATACATATTCTGATATCATCTGAGCTTTTCTTACGAGCCATGACCATGGAAAATACCTATTCAATTGGTTCATCAAATGGACAAATCACACCTTGTTGCACCATTTATCTAGCTCGCCTTTGGCTCTGTTCATAGGTAGGTACTAGGCTATCTGCCCGAGGGCATTTATAAGCCTAGCCAGTATGTGTCTGCTTTCGCCGCCCCATTGATTAATTAACTGATCCTCTGTCAAGCAAAGCCAATGAAGGTGTAGTTTCTGTTACCCATCCACTCGTCAAGGTTTCTCTTGAAGAGTGTTAGTGAGGGTCTCTGCCTGATGTAATTTGGAATTTTGTTCCAAAGCATGGGGAGTCTCTGTGACAGGAATCTATCCCTCCAGCATGTTCTATTTATTGTTGTGGCGAGGTTTAGCTCACTAGAGCGTGTGGCTTGCAGTGACTTGGATTTCTTTAGGTGGAGCATGTCCATCAATTCTGAGTTGAACATGGCTTTGTAAGTCAGGCAGAGATCACCTCTGAGTAAGCGATATGCCACTGAGTGCAGCCAGAGGTTTTTCAGTCGGGCTGCACAGGACATATGTTTGAGGCCAGTAACCCTCTTGGTGAGGTACTTTTGTGGTCTTTCCAGCTGTTGGAAGTATCTTGTGAGGTACATCCCAAATGGGGCATTGTACTCTATGATGGGTCTAATGAGTGACGAGTAGAGGGGCACTATAACCTCTTTATTTCTAGATGTGAACCCTTTAGTAATTAGATGGGCCACATAGAAGGATTTCCTAACTACTTTGGCAATAAGATTGTCAAAGGAGAGATTACTATCTACCTGGGTCCCCAGATCTCTTATTACCTCTTCTGTATTAAGGGGGCTGTCACCTATGTGATAATTTGTGGGTGTCTTGTTTTTCCCAAATGGGATGACTATGCATTTTTTGGCATTTAACTTGGGGCCATGACTTTGACACCAGGTGTCCGTCTCAGTAAGGCGCTTTTGGAGGATGTCCGTGTCAGCCAGAATGTCAGTTATGGCTCCCAGTTTGCAGTCATTGGTGAACTTGGTTAGCCATAGTCTTCCTGTGTTTGCCTGTACTTCTGAGAAGTATATGCCGAACAGTAGGGGTCCCAGGACCGAGCCTTGCGCGACACCACTTGTGACTGGTTTAGAGTCGTACCTGGAGCCCTCTATTCTTACCATGTGAGTTCTGTCTGTAAGCCAGTTGGCAACCCATCTCATGACGTAGGGGTTTATGTTCAGGCTGGTGAGTTTTTCTGTAATACCCGAGTGGGGAATGGTGTTGAAAGCCTTTGTGAGGTCAAGGGTAGGCTGTGTGAACCACCTTTCTCTCATCTATGGCCTTGGTGACTGTCTCGAAAATTTAGTAAGCATGATCTGCTTTTAACAAAGCTGAACTGGGTCGGGTCAAGTGTTTGGAGGTTCCCAATGTCTTTGTTAATGAGTTCCATGATGATGCGCTCCATAGCCTTGCAGACCAGGCTAGTCAGGCTTATGGGGGCGATAGTTATCAGGGTCAGTTGTGGCCCCTCCTTTGTGGAGAGGAATAACCATTGCCTGTGGAGAGGCTGAGGTTGAACAGCATGTTTAGGTGGGGGGTTAGTTTGTTCTGTAGTTCGTGCAAGACGCAGCCTGGGACACCATTTGGTCCCATTGATGCTGTGTTTTTGGCTTTTGAAAGGGCTGTTTTCATCTGTGCGTCTGTGATTTTTGGGGCACTATACTTTTCCCGGTATTGTTGTGGGCCCTTTTGGAGGTGAGAGGGGGGTGAAGTTTGCACTGAATCTATCTGCCAGGATGTTGGCAATATCAGTGGGTTCAGTATATTTTGTGCTATTTTGCACTAGCTCAGTGCATATCTGCGAGTTGCCACTTAGATTCTTAACATAGCTAAAGAAGGCTTTGTGGTTATCTTTTGAATCCTTGGCTATTTTTCTTTCGAAGTTAGTTTTGGATGATTTCATGAGGGACCTTAGTTTCTTACTAACTGATCAGGGATGTCTTTCCTTCTTGGGATTTGCTTTTTTTCTGAACTAGTTTCCACCTCCTATTGTATAGCCTGTTTATTGCAGGGGTCCACCAAACTGGTTTCCTTCTCTTTGAGGAGTGAGTCTTGGTTTTGCTAGGGATGGCACGATCCATGCATCCTTGTAGGTGCTCATAGAGTGCATTTGTAAAGGTTTCTGCATTTTGGGCAGCGTTATCCTTTAGCGTGGGGGCTGTGAAACTTACCACCTCTGTCTTAAGTAAGGTGAAGTTTTCTTTAGAAAAGTTTTTTTTACTGTGGTTTCCTTAGTTGGGGGTGATGGTGGGGTGTGGACATCCAGAGTGATTGGTCTGATCTAACCAGTGCGGGTTGACCTCTGGTGTGGAACACCTGTCACCCATGTTGGTGATGACCAGGTCCAATATGTTTTCACCTCTGGTAGGGGAGTTTACCAGCTGATCCAGGGCATTTGAGTTGATGAATTCCAGGAAGCGCTGGGCCTGGGAATATGCACTCGAGTAGTTTTCCCAGTGAATGGTAGGGTAATTGAAATCACCCAATATCAGGGTGTTCAGTAGGACCTTCATGTTTTCCAGTGTCTCCAGAAAGGTGGAGTGGTGGTCCTGGGTCATGGAGGGTGATCTGTAGCAGGCCACGATTTGCATTGCAGATTTGCATAGCTTGTTCTACATAGCTATTGGAACTTTCCGGGCTGGCCTGACAACAGGACTGACCTCTGGGTCTAACTTCATGAAGTACACAACTGGGAGTTTGCCTATTTTGTCAGCGAAAAGATCAGCATAGGTAGAAAAAATGGTCTGGGCAAAATTAGAACAGTGGTCTTTTAAGCTAACACGATGGACTTCCTTATTAAATGAAAGTAGCCCCATTTTCAAACTGTCACTGAGGCCTAATAATGATTGTACGTGCCTTTTGACCACATAAAATTGCAAGTCATAGCTCTTCCCAGCAGAGTAGCATGAAAGCTTTACTGAACCTTCAGTATGAATTTCTTCACCACCATAAGCAGCAAGCTTTGCATACTTTGCCAAATCAAGCTTCTTACCAGCACATACTCTAGCAAATGTTTCTGCTGACATAACATTGCACTTTGAACCTATGCCAACTTTGAGCTGTATGGCAGACCCATTAATCCGAACAGTGCAAAATACTTAATTCTTTGCCCATAAATGTACTGCACTGACTGTTTCATTAAGCACTAACATAAAAAGTAGGGTCGCAACTTTTTAATTGATCAACTTGTCTCTTTGAATGTTCTCTTTTAATAAAAGAATGAACCTGTCTTGATTTACAAAATCTTTGGAAATAAATCTGCTTTTTACATCTGTGGCATTGCTGACCAAAAGCTAAACACTTTTCTCTTTTAGACACATGATTGCCACCACAATTACGACAGTTGACTATGAAGCTAGGTGAGGGTACATGCCTTAAGTTTGCTGACTCACCCTTGTGATTCACTGAAACTGTGCACTCTGGAATTTGCTAGAACGTTAAGGGGTTGCCCAAGGGCTGTTACAAGGTTCACAGTTCCTGCCATGTGCTTGGGCCTGTTTCTTTTAACCACATGCTGCATACGATCAACATTGACCTTAGAAGATACTGGAAGCATGCATTTCTCATTTGTAAGCATATTTGTGTGCTTTTCTGTGAGGATATATATATTTGACAAATCTCTATGGCCTTATTCCAAGATGTTCTTCAAGAATGCAACTGCAGTCCTTACATATGGGTTGTCCTGCCTCAGGCAGCCCTCGGTCGGCCGGATTCCAAAGTCTGGGTCCGACGTCGGCTGATGTCGCCTCCTCCCCGACGTCAGAGCGGCTGGGGTATAAAAGCATCAGCCGACGCCATCTTCCTCAGTCTTTCTTGCCGCACGGTGCCCAAAGCAGAAGCAGTTAGCAAGTGCCGGTTGGTCAGCTCCTGTGTTTTACGTATCCGAAGTCATCAAAAAAGCTAAGTACCCCGTTGGGGATCTTTTTCTTGCCTCAGCCGATGTCAGAAAAAACTGAAAAAGTTAATAACTGCTTGTCTTGTGGTAAACAAATACCTCATAAGGATTTCCATTCTTACTGCCTCCCCTGCCTTGGCCCAGACCACGAGGTTTCGGCCTGTGCTTGCTTCAATAAGCGCACCCTCAGGTGCCGGGCAGAGTTTGCTGAAGACTTTTTTGGCGACAAATTCTCCTATACCATGCCGTCGGAACAACCGACACCTCATATTTCCAAAAAAAGGAAGGACCGGGACTGACATCCTCGGCCCGCGACTTCCACCGACACCACGCCAAAAATTACCGCGAGTGCATTGGTCTCTTCTGAGGCGGTTGTTCCACCGCTCCGGACCGACGACACCGCTTTACCGATCACTCCGGCCCCGGAGCCTGCGCCGGTGCCGGTGGTTGATTTTCCTCCAGATTCTGAAGCCCAAGATTTGCCTGAGACCATACCAGTGGACAAGGTTACTCCAGCACGTGGGACAGCTAGACCCCCTATGTCTATGTCTATCAAGGCCTACACACGTGCTAAGGCTGCTAGCCAGGCTAAGTCTCACCCTCCTAAAGCTCTGCCACAGCCCACTACTGATAAACAAATCATGTCTTTAGCTGCAGATTTAATTTCTTTAATCAGAGGCTCCCAGGCCCATCCTGACAGAGGATCTCAGCCACCTTCTGACAAAAGGCCCAGGGTTCAGCATACAGACACCCTTTCTTCAGATGAAGCCTCTGGTGACTCTGACTCTGACCGAGGATTCAGATGCGGAGGATTCTATTCCCTCTGCCTCTCCTCCTGAGGATATTTCTTTTGGGGAAATTCTCCACTCCATGAGAGAGCACTTTCAGTGGCAAGGCCAGAAATTCTCCGATTCCAGGAAACTGCTTCGTACCTTCCTTAAGCTACCCCAACACAGGCCTTTAGCTATCCCTCCAGTGCTAGATGTTCTGGATGATGTGTACTCAGATTCGAGTGCTTCTCCTGATTCTCTCCCCCCTGCTCCTGTCAAGCCGGACAGATACTACAGGGTCCCTGAAACTCACAAACATTTCTTTAAGGCCCATGCTGTTGATCTAGAAACAATTTCCCAGGGGCCCAAAGGGGTGACAACATCCACGGCCAAGAATCCTTTGCCCTCAGACAGGGAAGCTAGGTCCCTGGAGCGGTGGGGCAAAAAAGTTTATACCTCAACCACACTGGCTATGAGAGCCCTCAATTGCCTTTTTCATATGTTTCAGTATCAGGATTTCTTGATGGATGAATCACAGAAAAAATTAGCCTCTCCTGAGCCTTTAGATAGAAAGGCCTTGCAGGATGTGGTTCACAACACACAGCAGGTTAGCAATCATTTTCTTCGTTGTGGATATGATGCATTGGAAGCTTCATGTAGGGCAGCTATGACAGGGGCCGTCATACGTAGACATGCATGGTTAAAAGAACAGCCATTACCAGATCATGTTAAAGCAAAGCTTCTAGATGCACCTCTGGAAAAGCACAAGCTATTTGGTACTAATGCTCAGGATGTGTTGAAATCAATTGAGGAAAAGGCTAAATCAGTGCAAACAGTCAAGGATTTCCTCCAGGTTCAGCCTCCTAGGTTCAGCAGGAATTGGCCTTCTAAGAACTGGTCCTTTCCGGACACTGACAAGTTTCAAAGGGGAAAAAACAGGCGTGCCCGAGGAAGAGGGCAATACACAGGCTCCTACAGGGGACGCCAATGGCAACCGACTAATCAGAGAGGTGGCACAGGGACTTCCCCTGCCCCACCGGGACAATCACAATGACTTGCCTTTGACACCGCCGACCAAGGCTCAAAGAGAAGCACCTTTAGGCGGAAAATTATCCTTGTTTTCAAAAAACTGGCACATTTTAACAAAGGACAAATGGATTCTGGACATAATAGACCAAGGCTACAGGTTCCACTTCCATACTTTACCAACAAGACAAGGCATGCCAAACCTGCCACAAAATCAAAGGGCAGAGGCATTCGAACAAATTTCAAAGCTGAGACAAATCAAAGCAATAGAAAAGGTTCCTCCTCAGGAACAAGGCCAGGGATTTTGCTCAAGACTGTTCCTTGTTCCAAGAAAAGAAAAGCATTGGAGACCTATACTGGACTTGTCCGCTCTAAACACTTTTCTCATTGTACCAAAATTCAAAATGCTGACGCTACAGCAACTCCTTCCCATGCTGGGCAAGAGGTCTTGGCTGGTTACTCTGGACCTCAAGGAGGCATACCTGCATGTCCCAATCAGACACAGTTTTAGAAGATACCTCAGATTTCTTGCAGGGTCAGAGCATTATCAATTCTCAGCATTGCCTTTTGGCTTATCTACTGCGCCCAGAGTATTCACGAAATGCCTGGCATCAGTAATTGCACACTGCAGACTCCAGGGGATACAAATATACCCTTACCTGGACGACTGCCTCATACAAGCGGACAGCAAGCAAGTCTTGACAAAAAACTTGAATTATGTCATTCACTTACTACAGGCTTTGGGATACACAGTCAACTTACAAAAATCAAGACTACTGCCATCCCAACAAATAACTTTTCTAGGAGCCAAACTAGACACAGAATCACAAATGGCTTACCTCACAGAAGAGAAGCAAGAACAATTACCTCATTACTTCAAAAGCCTAGCAAAGCTCACCCAGATGACTGCAAGGAAAATCCTGCAGGCCCTGGGTTTCATGGCATCTTGCATACTACTGATTCCACTGGCAAGACTACAAATGAGAAAACTACAATGGTACCTAAAAAGTTTATGGTCTCGACACAGCCACAACTTAGAAGCAATTATCCCACTCATCCCATGTCTACAAAGGGAATTTTTGTGGTGGGCCCAAGCAAGCCAGTTAAACAAAGGTATGCCTTTCATCAAGCCTCAAACAAGCCAAACCATTACAATAGATGCCTCAGACCATGGATGGGGGGCGCACATGGAGGGCAGATGTATTCAAGGGCAATGGACCCCCCAGGAAGTACATCTGCACATCAATCAAAAAGAGATGTTAGCAGTAATGCATGCAATCAAGGCCTTCGGAAAATATCTTCAGCAAGGTCATCTACTAATAAAGACAGACAACACCACTGTTATGTGGTACATAAACAAGCAGGGAGGTACTCATTCTTACCCCCTTTGCAGACTAACAATGACTCTTTGGGAAAAAAAAACCCTGAAACTGAACATACAGCTACAATCCCAGTTTGTTCCGGGCAGGGACAATGTTCTAGCGGACAGTCTAAGCAGAAACACCCTGGATCCACACGAATGGATGTTGCATCCAGACATTTTTGCACAAATAACTTCTGCATGGGGGAGGCCGGACGGAGACCTCTTTGCCTCCCACCTCAATCATCTTCTGAAAAGGTTCTGCTCGAGGTCACACCATCCACAAGCCTGGAAAACAGATGCTCTCTCATTCAGCTGGAACTCTCTAACAATCTATGCATTCCCACCTCTACCATTGATGACCAAGGTGTTACTGAAGATCAAAGCGGAGCAACCGAAAGGCATCTTAATAGCTCCAGATTGGCCAAGACAGCACTGGTATCCATTACTAAGGAGCATAAATTGCACCAAACCGTGGACCCTGCCTCTATGGTCTCCACTCTTGACTCAGCACAATTACAGGACGGTTCATCCCAACCTGCAAACTCTGCAGCTGACAGCTTGGAGGATCCCATGATTTCTCCCCATATCTCTCTCTCCAAGGAAGTTCAACAGATATTATTAGAAGCGTGCAGACCTTCCACCAGAAAAGCTTATTCAGCCAAATGGAAGAGATTCAGCATCTGTAATACCAACAAGGGACAGGATGCATCAGTAATGAACATCTCACAGATATTGGAATACTTGGCAGACATGCTGCATAATGGACTTTCCTATTCTTCTATAAAAATACACGCTTCAGCAATTTCAGCAAGATACAACACTGATCCACCTGTGTTCTCACATCCTTTGCTAAGACAATTTCTAAGAGGGGTAAAGAATATCAAACCTCCCAGAAAACCACCAGTGCCTGCATGGGACCTCAATTTCGTGTTGGAAAAATTAACTCTTCCTCCCTTTGAACCAGCAGCATCTGCAGAATTGCAATTTCTTTCCTGGAAAACAGTTTTCCTGTTGGCAATAACCTCAGCAAGAAGAGTTTCGGCGATACAGGCCCTCATGGCAGTACCTCCATTCCTCATTTTTCGTCAGGACAGGGTTTCTTTAAGAACCAATCCTTCTTTTATGCCAAAAGTGATATCCAGGGTGTCTCTAAATCAAGCAATTCACCTGCCTACTTTCTTCCTCAATCCTCAAAATAAAGGGGAAAAGCTGCTGCACACTTTGGACATTCACAGACAACTACGCTACTACTTGGACAGAACAAAGGCCAACAGAAATTCTGACCAACTATTTGTAGCTCACGCTCCTGGAGTGCAAGGAAAAGCAATTTCCAAACAAACAGTTTCAAAATGGATTGGACATTGCATCAGATTCTGTTATTCTTTCCATGGAAAGGGTGTGCCAGCCAATGTCAGACCACACTCCACCAGAGCCACAGCCACCTCCACAGCCTTCCTAAGAGGGGTGGCTACAAAGGACATTCTAGAAGCTGCTACATGGAGCTCCGTGCATACATTTTCCAAGCACTACAACCTCCCTTTATATTCCAGATCCCGAGAAGTCTTTGCTTCGGCAGTCCTGCAGGGCATTTTAGCTACACCATCCTTATCTAAGAGCCTACCACCCCCAGCTTGGCTATGGTATTCAACCCATATGTAAGGACTGCAGTTGCATTCTTGAAGGACATAGTACAGTTTTGTACCTACCATAAATGTAGATGTCCGATAGATATGCAACTGCAGTCAGGTTTTCCCTCCCTCCTACCCCTCTGTGTATTGGGTCCACTTCCTCCTTTTATACTTAGCTGGGGATATCTGTTATAGTGTATCTGTTTATTGCTATTGTGTATGTCTGGAATTTTTTATCCAGTTCTAATTTTAGCATTCCTTGGAGGACACCTGGCATCTGGGGCAAGAAACACTGAGGAAGATGGCGTCGGCTCATGCTTTTATACCCCAGTCGCTCTGACGTCGGGGAGGAGGCGACATCAGCCGACGTCGGACCCAGACTTTGGAATCCGGCCGACCGAGGGCTGCCTGAGGCAGGACAACCCATATGTAAGGACTGCAGTTGCATATCTATCGGACATCTACATTTATGGTAGGTACAAAACTGTCCTTTTAATCATGGTCACGAAGCAAAATCTTTCTCACAGCATCATTTTTAATACCACACGTCTGTCTTTTATCAGCTCATCCCTTAAATCACCAAATCTGCATGTTTTATCCTTGTTTCTCAAATCAGTTATATATGCTGCAAAAGTTTCACCAGGCTTTTGATCCCTTTTGTAAAATAAGTGTCTTTCCATTGTAATATTCATCTGGGGGTTACACATTTCTCTAATTTTATGTTTTAAGCACTCAGAGGTCTTCCCTTGATTCAGCCGGTACCCATATATGATGTCACCCCCACCCTGCAAATACAGCAGGTGCATACACAAATGAACACTCTCTTTTTATGGCTTCTGAACTAGCTAAATTAAGCAGAATAAATGCAGCTTATATGAAAATATCATACTCTTGCTCAAACACACTACAATTCTCCATTACTATTATCAAATACAAGCAGACCTTATTTTTGAAATCTGTCTGCCATGCCAAC